>NC_138961.1:192027500-192255000 GCF_055761805.1 Camellia sinensis | reverse complement strand
TGGATGTCATTAGTGTATATTCCAATTTTTTTGTTGAAGCATTTCATCATAAACATATTGAGCAATGCAAGTGCCTACAAATGTTCATATTCTTTAGAATGGTGAGGTGCATATTTATTTTGATATAGAAGTTAGCTGTATAGATAAATTGTTTCAATGCTAGGGCTAATGAAAGATAACTTGTTAAATTATGTGTGTTTATTAGTTAATAACATTGTTTCAGTTTGGCACCCTTGGTTCACTTTATGTTCCTAGGTTCTTTGATGACAAAGTCATCTGCTTGATAGGTATATTACAATGACTTCATCATCTATGTCCCATACATGAGGCTGTAGTATATGTACAATTTTTTGTCCTTGGGTGTGGAAGGAGTGAAAGGGAAACTTTGATTGTCCATTTAATCAATTTGTGCAGCTCATGTCATGTTATCAGATTAGATGAATCTGACAACTAAATACCACTCTCTTCCCAAACAATCACACCTAACTCCATATAACATAGATGGGGTCAGTGTTCCTAGAAAATGTTGATACCCTAGCAAATTACATTTTGGAACGCACGTTTCGAAACATGGTATACTTCTATTCCAAAATAGTAAATTTAGCTATCCAAAGCAATCTCAAAAGTTTTTTTCCAATATATTTCTTTAAGGTTTCCTTCGGAGTTAAAAAAAAAAAAATCAAGTATAATGAACTAAATTCTACAGTGAGTGAATTTTTGACATGACAAATTGTCAAAAATAGATCATAGTATTCATAGAAATGTGTTGCTAAATGATTACTTTGGAAGAAAAAACTTGCATTTTGTTGGCTATTTAATTACTGTAGAGTAGAGGTACCTTAAATTCTTATAGTGTGAATTATACAAATCTATCCCTATCATACCACAATTTAGACACATGTTGCATACTGTGTTCCCTTTCCCATTCCCATTCCTGTTCCACATACCGGAATGATCCACATTCTTGGTAACATAAGATGGGGTTAAATTAGTTAGGTTTGTTGTTAAAGGCAATATGCATCAGCCTTTGTTGTCCTACGCCCTATCTGTCACGACCCAAACCCGCCCCTATAGGTTTAGGCTGTAACTGACCAATAATCCCGGATTACCCAGCCTCAAAGACAGAATTAACAAAAATATTTAATTAATAACGAGGCCAGACATCTTAAGACATCTCATTAAGGTTTGGTTTGGTTTGATTTGGTTAGCTATGCATATATGGCATATCAAGACATCTCATTCAGTTAATAACTCACATCCATTCATATATAGAAGATAGTACTCAGCCAAGACCATTCACAAGATCATTATCATACAAATTCGAAAGCTTATATACAAACACACAGTCAACATGACCAACAAAACAAAAAGGACAAAAGCCTCTTGCGTGAGGCATCCTTGGCTGACTCCTCAAAACTTGGTATCCTTTCACAAGTTCACTAGGGCTATGGTTCCATATCTCGCTGCTCCTCTACATGCTCCTCTACATACATATATATATATACGGAGTGAGCTAACACTTAGTGAATAACGTCAGAGTAAAGAGGTTATATAAATGAGTTCTTTATATGACAGTAAATCACAAGATAACCTCATTACATAGCAGAATGACCTCAGGTCCATTACAAAGCTGAACGACCTTGGGTCCACAGCAGAACGACCTCGGGTTCATAGTAGAACGACCTTGGGTCCAATACAACTTTATAAAACGGCCTCAAGCCCAACACATAAACGGCCTCAAGCCCAACACATAGCAAAATGACCTTAGGTCCAATAAATATTTATAGTACAGATAACATACCGAGCAGACAGATAGAAGGCTCGTTCATACTTTCAAATCGTAAGTGCAGAAAACTTACCACATTGGTATAGTCAAAAAATAGAATAGGATAAAATATCTTTACTAAGATATTACTCACCTCGAGTAGGTTAATGTTCTTCCACAATGTTCAAACCTACACATTTCATATATACACACATAGGAACACATTGTTCGAACCAATAATTCATCTTCTCTTTCTAATTCAATCATTCATACTGGTTCTCACTTATTAGTTCCTTATTGAGTCACAAATCATGCCTAGAAATGTTCCAGAGAAGATGAGAACGAAGATATGAACACAAAAGAACCTGTTAAAATATGCTGAAATAATGGTCTTTGCTCGAGCCAACTATTGGTCGCTCGAGCAGTCACAGAGGTTTACAAAAATATTGAATGGGTCTGATTTGCGCTCGAGCTAACATTTGGTCGCTCGAGCGGTCCAACAATATGCAGAGGGTTTGCTCGAGCGCACACTTGGTTGCTTAAGCCATCTGTAAAGACTGTAAAAGTATTGGGAGTTCGTCAAGTTTGCTCGAGTGCACACTTGGCCGCTCGAGCGGTCTGCAGATTTTCTGGGTTTTCCAGAATAGAGTTTGAGCTCCAAAAATGCAATTTCAAGGCCTTAGGTCACGTATGGCTTGTTCAAAAACACGAAGTTACTTTGGAAAACATGTATACACGACCCCTCAAAAATCATTTGCTCAAAATTACTTTAAATCCACCAAAATTGAACCCAAAAACTCATGCATGTAAGTTTTTTCCAAGTTCTTTTCTCATAACTCACGAGTTTAACAAACTTGAGCTCAAAAGCTCCATGCATGTACAAAATCTTTTTCCAAAACATGAATTTGAGAGTTAACACATGATGGATGAAACATGCAAGTACAATATAACTCATAATTTCAACATGGATGCTAGAATTCAAACTCAACATGACAAAACTCAACCTATACTTGCATGCATGTAAAGCTTCTTCATCTCTTGACTTTAATTAACAAAAGATTACATATAATCCATGAACATAACTCTAAAACATATTATCTTCAAGAATTGAGAGGTAAACGCTTACCTAGAGCCTTCAAACACACAAATTCTAGCACAATGTTGACCAATTCAAGCTATATCTTCAAATTCTCCTTCAATTTCTACACTTTCTCTCTCTAGATGAGAGCTCACTCTCTCTCTAAAAGTGAAGTCTTAGATTTTTGCACTCAAGAATGAAGATAATTGAGCTCAAATGAGCTTAAGGCTCATATTTATAGTTGGAGTGGCTTAATGCAATAATTAGAACATTACATCAATTAACCACAACTTAATTAATCAATCTGAATTAATTTTTAATCAAACTTGTCATAAGGTTCTAAAAATTCCAATTAGTCTATTCATGTACTCAATTTTGGTTTCTGACGCCATTGAGGCCTTCAATTTCAGATTCAGAGCAGAAATCACAACAGATAATTTTCAAATCAGATAGATATACTCAAATTAATCACATGGTATATATCATAATTAATAATTAATACATACTTGAATAAATATAATCATGATATGGATGTTGGGGTCGTTACACTATCATTCAAGGCTATTTTGGCTTCAATTTGAGAACTGCAATGAATGCCTTTTACAACTAACAGCACAAGACCCCACATTTTTTCCTGGTGAGTTTGATTAATCATAGCGTTCTTTCAAGAATTTCGTTTGATTCTTATCAATCTCACTCTTATTTGGTAATTTGGTTTAATTGCAATGCAACGGGTTAAGTTGAATAGCCATGAGAGTGTTATTAGCTCTTTTAGATTCTGCTGTTCAAAATCCTCATTTTTCTCTTATTTGATTCATCATTCATCATTTTTATATTTGAAGCCATATTTCAGTGTTCTCCTTTCCATGGTAATCATCCATGGTAATCAGAAATTTCTCATTGTCAATGTAATCGTGGTAACTTTTTCCACCAATACGTTTCTATGCCCGAATTATTTAGTTTTTATGATGGTGATTTGTTCTGGTGGTTCCTTGGCTTTTTGTAGGTATTCCTGGTTTGCCACTGTAGTCAGATACATCCTTAAAAATTTGTTGTTTTCCTGATGTGCTGTTCCCCTGTGCCAGCTAGCCAGTAGCTATTTCCGATCTTTACCCTATTAACTGACATCCTGAGCTGTTGAATTCATGCAGAAGAATCTTTCACCATTACAACAGGTGTCCATCCTATCGACGGAAATTTCTAGAAAGTAAAGCCGTTATCACTTACATCATGATATATATTTGTAGTTCTGGTTAATAAAAACTTGTGAGCTCAATCTCTCCCTTCGAGTTCTCTTACCAATTTTTCACTTGTCAATTAGACCTTTTCGAACAGATCCATACCAGAGGATGAGCACTAACGGGACAAGCAGTAGCTCCTCATGGACTAGAGAGCAGGATAAGGCATTTGAGAATGCCCTCGCAATCTTTTCTGAGGAATCCAGTGATCGATGGGAGAAAGTTGCAGCAATGGTCCCCGGGAAAACAGTTGAGGAGATCAAACACCATTATGAGATTTTAGTCGAAGACATCAATGCAATTGAGTCGGATCTTGTCCCTTTGCCTCACTATAAGGATTCTGCGAGTCGTGCAGGTGATTTTGGTGTTGGTGAAGAGGGGAGCCAATTTGGGCAAATGCAAAGTGATTCTCGCCATGGAGGGAAGTCATCAAGATCAGATCAGGAACGGCGAAGGGGAATAGCTTGGACAGAAGAGGAACATAGGTAAGGTTCTATTCATATGTTGTGCTAATTTTCTAGAATATATTCTTAAAGAGCTTTTTGTCAAGCTATGTTGGCTTTTGGTAACTCAAATACCTTCTGATTTTTTAGTCCCCATAGTTTTGTTGAGTTTCGATGAAATGATTTTTCTCTTCCTATTGAAGTTCTTGCACGCGAACCACTGAATTTTGAATGATTTTCCTTGTTTAAAACCTCTTGTTTTTGATTGTTAAATAAGTTGACATCATAAAAATCGAAGGTCAAGGAATCATTTTCTAGCATATAATTGAAATCTTTGCATGCTGTATGTATATGACAAATTGGGTGTTACAATTTGACTTTAACTGATTACTGCTCTGATTTAATTGCATATCCTGACTTCATCATATGTTAGCTAATGTGACAGCAATTAAAGAAGGTTGCTAAAATTAGAGAACCAAGTAAAGTACTTGCCTACTTGGCTTCAGTGTAATAGAATAAGTGCTGGTTTCAAAAGGCTCAGATATTACTTCTCACTACTTTTTGAAGGGCTTATTTTGTTACTAATTTAACCACCCTTTTTTTGCCATTTTTGGTTCAAGGAGGGAATTGCTGACAAAAAAAAATTAATTTTTACTACTACTGATGATGTAATTGACATACGTGGTGACAGTGAGTTACATTTCTCCACCTCATAACATAAACATTGATGTGGCTTTAAAATAAATATTTTTGGTTGCTTTAGGATTGAAAGATCGTTAAAAGTTTTGGGCAAGTATTAAAACCTTTAAATCTATGTTCCTTTTCCCAACCATCCCTATATATTATACAGCATAACCAAACCTGAAGACTTTATAGATGAGCTGAAAATATGAAAGTCCTTGCTTTTAATTGGTATCGAAGGCAGAGGATCACACTAACAGATCTTTTCTAAAAAAATTCCTTCCAGTCAATTGTTTAATAGTATCGCCCTTCCATTATAGTGGTGGCAAACATATCTAAAGTCTATAGTTTGATTTTTGTTTGTTTGTTTTGTGTCAAGGTAACTAAAGCAATAAGAAGTCTTGCGTTTAGTTAAATTAAATGATGAAGTGAGTTTAATTGAAGCTTTTATGACTTTGCTTATATAGAAGTTAAGTTACTGCATCTGTCCTAAGGAAGGAGGCTAATGGGACTAAAACAGTGCATATAATGTTTCTCTTCTTTAGTTTTAGAACAACTCAACTCAACTCAAACAGCCTAGTATATACTACTTAAGTTAACAACACAACTTCTTCTGCTATTCCCAAGTCTCTGTACACCAGCACGGTCTCTTTCTCAATAAGACTGGCATGAGGCATTAACATCCGCAGGGGCGACAAACCGAGCAAAATCTTTGTCCTTAGCCACCAAATCACAAAACCCCAAAGTGTCGCTTTGCATTGCTAAAGACTTCACCATACCTAAGCCCTACCTCTTTGACTTAGGTATTGGAGAAATAGTGTGCTATAACCACCATGGAGATGAAACTTGTGTGGTATGATCACCACAGCATCTAAGATAAAGTTTACCACTTGAGTCACGTGGTTTAATTGCTGCAGTACCTCATGCCTGCGCAGCATGAATGCCCTGTTTTTGGGGTTAGGGCACATCTTCTCAAGTATGCTACCCAAGCACAGTTCAGTTGCCATTCTGATGTGTAAAGTACACATCATCATCCGTGTGCAAACCACTTGAAAACGTCAGAGAAATATCCACACTTCTGAAGGTAAATCATCTGATGGTCACTACAATCCTTTGAGTTCTGCTAAGCTTGTGTATGGCCATTAGTACTCAGTTTTTTTATTTTTATTTTGTGGGTGTGTGTGTGTGGCAATAAACTGTTATACTTTAGTAGGGTCTTGCATCCCAGTTCACTAGCTAGAAGAATCTGATAATGACCTTTTCCTTTTGAATTTTCTCCCAGTATTTCCATATATTCTTTTGGTAGAGTTTTGGGTGATATATACATTCTTATAGATAAATCAATTGTGCTATTGCAATACTGATGTTCCTATTATTGTTACTATATTTGCAAGTCCCTACAGATGTTCTTATGGAATCTTTATTAATTACCAGTATGAAAAATGTGAAATTTATCAGATGACGCGAATTCTAAAATAAAAAACAGTTGATCCACATGATAGCTGGGACAACATCTCTATTTATATTGGTAGAGTTCTCACATTATTCACTTGGGTTTTGGGATTCTTGCAATTGTTAGGTAGTCTATGTTACAAATTACAATGCATAATACATCACAGATAAAACTACAGTTGACTTGAAATTAGATGGTTTACTACCAGTTTTATGTTCTTTCTGTGCGAGATAGGTTATTTCTTCTCGGCTTGGAGAAGTATGGAAAAGGTGATTGGAAGGGCATATCCCGGAATTTTGTGGTATCTAGAACACCTACGCAAGTGGCGAGCCATGCACAGAAATATTTCATTCGCCAAAGTTCTGCAAACAGAGAAAGGAGGCGGACAAGCATTCATGACATAACCAGTGTCTGTGGAGGAGACACATCATCAACTCCACAAGGGCAAATCACAGGGCAAGTGGATGGAGTGGCTACTATGGCGAAACCAACACTTAGCGATCCTCATCTTATTTCAGCTGTTGGCGTTCCAGTGGATCACCCTTCCTTGGCAGAGATGTTGTCTGATGTCAGAGCACCAACCCCAGGATCACTCGTTTCTGGGACCTCAAAGGACATGCCTCCAATGACTTATCTGCAACCTCATTCATCAGATCAGAAGTGAGAGCTTGTTTGATTTCATCTTAAGCAGGTTTATCTTAGTATCAGTGGTGTGTTTGTCTTTAGTTATTTTGTCTGGTCTAAGTACTCGAAAAAGGAGTTGTATGAGAGTAGCGTAAAGCAGGTAGAGTCGTTCATTTTCTAAATCCCTTTTAAATGGCTGTTGAGCTTTGTTCATGTTTTGCTGAGATTGTGTCATAATTTGCAAGTCTCTTATTTTCTCCAGTTTCGAAAGTTGCATTTAAGAGTATATATGATCATGAGAGCATGTTTTCTGTGGTTGGTTTGTTCAAGAATGCATGATGTGTGATAACAGGTTTTGGTTGGGCAAGTGATTCTGTGTGTTCAAATATAAGCATGTTTGAGCATCATTGGTAAGTTGATTCTCTCTGTTTAGATATAAGCATGCTTTAAATTTATTTATTTATTTATATGTTGTTGTTGTTGTTGTTCTTATTATTTTGGTGAGAAAGAACTTTGCTTTCTGGATTTTGGTAGGCTCTTCTTTCCTTGGTCTCACATTCTTTGAACTTTTAGCTAGGCTCTTATAAAAAACTGTTTCAATTGCTGGATATTATTAGTATACATGTTTTTCATTAAGCTTGTTTAGTTTAGATTAGCAATATATATATATATATATATATAATAGAAATAAGGGTTTTGCTGATCCCAACATGTGATGACCAAGTTGTTGACTATTTAACCGAATAGAGAAAACGTTACGAAAATAGTGAGTATTTTTTTTATTTATACACTTTTTCACTAAATTAATTATTGAAATTTTTTTAGAAACAGAATTAGAATAAAATACTTTTAATTAATGCCATTCAAAAAGTGATTTAAAGAGGTTAATGCTATATGAGTAGAATTTTTGGATATAAATTTTATATAAAATGATTTTATAATCAATCATTATTATTGTAATTGTGGTTTATAATTATGCAAATATTATTTCTACATTATTATAAATGAGTTCCATGTTTCCCATTTGAATATGTTGTCCCGATCAAATACGCTCTTCTCTTTCATCCCTTGAGACAACCAATATGCAATTCCATCCATTGCCCTAATTTCTACAGGCATTGAAAAGATTTTTCTTCAATTTGGCTAATTATTTTAGCTAAATTTATGGATTAGTTAACTTCTTGGGGATGCTCTATAACTAAAATCAATGATAACTGTTTGGTAAACTTGAAAACCTTAATGCTAAAAAATAAAATAAAATCATATATCGCTGAATAAACTATTATAAATTTTTTTAATCTCTTTTTTGGATATAGTGAGCATTATGTATATATTATGTTTATCATCTAAATTGATATTAATTATATTACAATCACATCATTTGAGCCCTGGCCTATAGACCATAGTTTGGTAATCAAATTATCTTATCACAGTCCCTCCAAAATTTAAATAATTTTATACAGTTTCTGAATACATTTGCCACTAATTGAACTTACGAATTTTCCTTGGTCTTTTCAAGCTTCAATAATTGACAATTGAAAGCACAAAAACTTGAAATATAAAGGCATCAGGCATGAAAAAAGAAAACAAGGCAATATGCCACAATGCAGTATCATTTCTAGCTCGCAACAAAACATGTTAATAATGCATAGCGCAAAGCAGACACCTCTCCCTCAATATATAATGCCTCATAGAAAGGAACTAATTATTAGCCTCTTAAACTAAAGTTAAAAAAAGGAAGCTACACACATAAAATAGACACTTTTGTACTTGGTACTCCAAACAAACCATGACTCTTCTCTTTGAATCCTAAAATATACCAAACTTTGGTATATATATAATAAGAAAGATTCAAAACGAGGCAGAGAGAGAGAAAGGGCTTTATAACTGCATAATCCCCCATTTCAGCAGTCCACACTAGATTTTCCATCTATGGAAGATCATCAGAGGATCCATCCCGCACATGATTCCGAGGCACCGCAAAAACCTATGGCTCTGCTCATGCCCAGTGGCTCTTCCAAGTCTGATAAAGGCAATCCAGCTGAATACCCACCATTCCGCCGTACCATTCCGGTGATGTACTCAAAACCACCAAAAAGGAGAAGCTGTTGTTTCAAGTGCTTTTGCTGGACAACAAGTCTCCTGATACTCCTAATCGTCATCATTGCCATTGTCACCGCTTTCATCTACGTCGTCTTCCAACCAGAGATACCAAAATACTCCATTGACAGCATGCGAATAACTCAATTCAATCTCAACAACGACACGAGCTTGTCTGCGGTGTTAAATGTGAACTTCACCGCTACAAATCCCAACAAGAAGATCGGCATGTACTACGAGCATGGTAGCCATATAAGCATGTGGTACACAGACACACAACTTTGCCAGGGTTTTTTGCCTAAGTTCTACCAGAGTCACCAGAATGTGACAGTGCTCGATGTGGCTTTGACAGGGCAAACGCTGAATGCAACTGATCTGCTGCACTCGATGCAGGAGCAGCAGCAGAGTGGAAGCATTCCGTTGAATCTGAGGGTGAAAGTGCCAGTGAGGATCAACCTTGGGTCATTGAAGCTGATGAAATGGAAGTTCTTGGTCAGGTGCAACCTTGTGGTGGACAGCTTAGCTACTGATAATGTCATTAAAATTAATAGTAGGTGCAAGTTAAAGTTAAGGCTCTAATTTACTTAATTTTACACTTTTACTAGATATCATTATCATTATAACTTTCTATAATTCGATTAATTTGTAAAATTGTTATTAAAACAAGTGGAGGATTATAATTAATTTCTTTCATCCACCTTATAATTATTTGATGCATGAATAATGAATAAATTTTTAGCTCCTATATGATTCATTTATTCAGAATTCAATTCTACTAGTATATTTTGATTTCATGAAGATTGATATTGTTATGTCAAAAGTTCACTTAAAATGGCCAACTTCTTGAGTCCATGCTCATGGCAGGGATAACTTTTTGCATGAATACCAGATGACAGACCGTCAAGCTTTTCTGTGATGGCTGGAGATGGACACTGACATACTATATACATACCCGCCCTAAACTATTAGACACTGTCATTGGCTAATAATACATTATATATTTAATTCTCTCTTCCTCTGTTTTTGGGACATACAATAACTTCAATCATAGTATGCTACTTGGGGATGAAAAGAGAGCCCAACCTGATGAGCACCAATATCTAGGCCCTACCACCGGGCCATATATAGTTAGTCTCGAGCAACCGTACTACCATAAGGGCAACATGCTAACAAATATGCAAACACCTTCTTTCATTTCATAGCAATCTTATTTTTGTTTACTTGCATTCCTCAATGCATGCTTTTGCAGCTGTTACAAGCTTGGGTTGAGAGAAGTAAGTTCATGCAATTTTTCTAGAGCGTCACTCTTAAAACTGCCAATGATGCTACAATTCGAGTAACACAGCTGGTGCAGTCATTAAAGCTCCTGACCATTGGGTCAAGCCATGATCACCAACTTGGGATCGAGTCCAAGGAACCCCTTCCCCCATCACCCCTTCCCCACTCCCTTGAAGGGGAAAAGAAGAAAGAGCCATGCAGTCTATTCTACTTCTTTCGCATTGTCTAACAAATAATCAACACCAAACTCTATGTTCTCAATAATTTCTAGGTCATTTTCTTCCTAATTATTTTTCTTTCACTTTAAATGGAATAGGAATTTTAAGTTGGTTCCTAGCAGAATTAGAAGTTTCAGTGCATCCATGGATGAAAATAATCTAAAACACGCATATTGTATCAACTACAAGTCTACAACATATATAAACTACCCTATTGTAAATATACTTCAAGTTTCAGGTGGACACAATCAAGTTGGGTTGGGGGAGAAAAAATAACAAACTCAGATATCTATCAGGCCAGGTTGGAGAGCATCATGGTGTTCATTAGGCTAGGCTATCAAGAACAGGAAGCCCGTGAAGCTTTCTTTTTAACACCATGAACATTCCATGGTGTTTACATTCCACAATGCTACCCAGGGATCTCATCCCACTCCTATACAGCCTTCTGCACAGAGCCCAAATAAATATGGAGAGAGAGAGAGAGCAAGCACACACACACACCAACAACTATTCCATAGTTTAGCTAATCAAAGTTTGTGTGAACATGATATCTGCAAAATGTGCTAGATTTCTCCCCCCACCCCCTCCCCCTCCCAAATTTTCCTTAGCTCATTAAACCAAAAATAAAGCAAAAGATAAGAAACAAATAGGACATTAATCTAATGGTATAGAGTCATCCAATATTTGTAACCACTAACCAGTGCAACACATATTACAGTTTCTTAGTATCTTAAAAGATATTCCAATCATTTTACTCTTTAAAATCCAGTTCAAGCATAGTCACCCTTACAACACTCAATAAAGGCATGCTCATACCATGCTGCTCATCAATGGATAACAGGCTTTAGTGGATGAGCTCTTAGTTTGGACAAATCTAGGCTGGCATCCAACTCTTCATCTAGTTCCCCAACAATGCTTCTGCAAACAGAGAAAGGTAAGAACGGAGAAATTCAGTTATGCAAAAAAGAAAATAAATGTACTGATTAACATCTAAATAACAAAGTGAATTATAAAACACCCCATACATGTTGTCACCCCTAATGATGTATAGGCCTAACACAAGTTGTTGGACACCTTCCTGCAAATCAGAGTAAAGGTCAGTACTGATAAATGCAATTGAATTTGTGAATAAATTACAGGATGTTAAAATTAAAAATGGAAACAAAAAAAGAAAAAGAAAAAGATAGAATACATCAGTTTTAACGTCTACTTGTAAGGGAGGGGAGAGGATAATAAACTTCGATGATTGTACAACTGAACAGCCAGTGAAATATGCAGAACAGCATAAAGGAGATGGTATAGTAAACTTCACTTGCCACTATCATAACTCACTCTATTACCAATTATAACCCCCCAACCCAAGGGGAACACAACGACCCAAAAATAACTAATAAAATAAGAAGCACAAATATAGATATGGGACACAGATACAACAGGGACATGGAAATTTTCAAAAAAATCAGGACACAGGACAACAGGGACACTGGCAATACATAAATATATATTTTTATATGCATAATTGAAAATAACCATCACTTCGTTTTTAAAACAAACATATACACATACACATACACATTTATATATTATTATATCAAAATAGAAAGGAATCATTGTCACCTAATGACAAAGTGTGAACAGTTCTAATATCTATGCTAGAAAACTATCATAAATCATAAACAAATTACGAGTTTCTAAATTTTAAAAATATAAAGGATGGGGGATTGATAGATAAAATCTGTATATATATATAGATATTTTAAATTTTACTATTGGATCCCAAGTTATTTTCTACAAACTTGCAATGTTTTTAGTTCCTGAGCGGGACACATGTGTTCCAAAGAGTCTGAACCCTGTCTGCTTCTTAAAAGTAAAAATATAATACAACATATTTGGATGTGTGTCTAGCAAATGTTAGGATTGCCCAACAAGTGTCGGTGTCCAACACAAACACAGACAGAACCTTCCTAAAGTGCTTGTGCTTCTTAAGTAAATAAGTAGAAACACAAAACAATTAAAGAAAAAAAAAATGTCTCCCAATGAGGCAAGCATCATAAGGAATCACAAAGCCCACGATCCACATCAAACTGATCTAGGAGAATTCAAGATTTCTAACTTTTTGGTTTTTCTTATTATATCATTGGATCTCAATTTACTTTCTATAAACTAGCAATGTGTTTAGTGTGTATAAATGATAGTGATGTGTGTTCCAGAGTGTCCAAACTGTGTACAGTTCTTCAAATCTTTAATTTATTTTTAATAAAGAATTGGATATATTTTGACATTTCTCTAACAGGTGTTAGGAGTGTCCAACAAGAGAAAAAGAGATTTCCAAATGACCAAATAAAAAGAGAAAATTTTGTACAATTCAATTCTAGTCTCAATAAAAAGTATAAAAAATAAATTGAAATAAATTTGGAATTACACTATGACACAGAAAGAGAACAACAATTCATAAACATATGCATGATGCTTTCTACTTGAACTGATTCAAACCTTGGTGGAGTAAACACGTTCATGAGATTCATCAAGAATTATATTTGTTGCTTGGTCAAAACCTTTTAGAACTCCCTGAAGAAAAAACATTAATAGTCAGTACAACAATTAATTATTTTACGAAATTTATGAGGCTCAAACTATGACCTCACCACTATGTTGCGCCCATCATTTGTGATGACTGAAATTGTTTCTATAAAAAAGCAACGAAATTAAAATTAGGTCAAACAATTGCTTATTCCGCAAACAAAATTATGTATTTGGGACAAAGTCAACATCATTCAGGCCACACATAATCAAAAATTGCCAGACTACACGCGCTTTTTTTTTTTGAGACAAAAAAGGAACATATATTAGAACAGGTTCAAGGATTGCATACGATCTACAAGAGATTCAAGACCAGTCTCGCTTGACATTTTGTGAACTCAACAAATACTAGCTGAATTCTTTCACAGATTGATGGTCACAACTTCACAAAAACTGCAGCAAAAGAAAAGAAATCAAGTTACATTTTTAAGAAATTTGGTATATGGTACAAGTAGAAAATTTTAGCATGATGAAACACAAAAATAAATAAACAAATAAATCAATAAACAGTAACTAATAAAAAAAAAAAATCTTTTTTTTCATCTCTGTCACAGTAATAATTCACTTCTTTGCTTATTCATGCATTTGCATATAGCCTAATTTACCTTTATGCAAAGTCATCCCCTCGACCAAAACAACAATTTTTTTTATAGATATTTTCTATTAAGATGTAAGAAGTCGAAATAGTGGGATAAATTTAATCCCGATCAAGCATAAACAAAAAGGGTTAAAACCCATTTATTGACAGGGAATTCATGACACAATTCAGTTGATATACTCTACTAAAATCTGCAATAAACCTGCACGAACTCACAACAAAGAAACTTCAAGAAAAACAAGAAGATGGAAAAAAAAAAAAAAAAAAAAAAAAAAAACGTCGGAACCCAAATGACAATAACAATATATCAATTTACTAGTGACAGATATAATTAAATTTAAGGATAAAAATGATTGAGAAATGTGACTCAGCCTATTGATACATAACTATTTTGAGTTAGGTTTAGGAATTTTATCGAATACTTGGCGTGTCAATGAAAGAAAAGTGTGCACTTCTGAAGTACGAGTGTGGAGTGCGATGAAAATTGTGAAAGGAGATGAGTGAGAGAAGATCAGACTATACAAACACACCCACCTTGTACAGAAAGAAGAAGAACAACTTGAAGAAGACAGTCGACGCTTTGGGGGTTTCAAGTCGATGATTTTGGCGCTATGGCTCTTGTTTCGGAACTGCATTAGGCATTCGCAAATTTTCTATTTACACCGCCTAAACCTTCTACACCCATTTTTAAAAAATTGGGTAAATTACACTGAGGTCCCCTGAGTTTTTGTTTGATACAAATTCTTTCTCACATTTGAAAAATTACATTTACTTCCTGTCAGATTAAAATAATATATTTATCTCTTAATTTTTATACATATAAAATAATAAAATAATACCAATATTTTGTTTATGTCATTTCAAGAGACATAACAATCATTTTCTTTGATTTAACTTGCACAAAAAATTAAATTTTTTACTTTTTAGGTTTTTAAATTTTTGCTGACTTTTTTTTTAATATTTTAAGCAATTTTTATTTTTATTTTTTAAATATACCTAACCTAGATATACTTAAGAAGTAAATATTTTGTATTTTTTTAAAAAAATTCACTAAATACAAAAAAATATAAAAATATAAAAAATTCAGTAGTACTGCAATAAATGTGAATGACATTGTTTGGTAATACTGTATTAAATGTGGGTGCATAGACGAGAAAGAAAAATAATGGTGAAAATAAAAATGAATTTTTTTATCTATATATAAGAATTTACACAAAAAATATCATAAAAATATTGTGATAGTGATATTATTGTAAATATAAATCATATCTATGAATGTTTTGTTTTAAAGTGAAAGACCACCATTAAGCTATGTCATTGTGTTTGAAAATTTTATAAAAAATTTATGTTTATATATCATCACTCAATAAGAATATGTTCAGGTGGAATTTAATGATGAAAAGTTGTAAAATGTAGTTGTAATGATAGAAATAAGAAATGGTTGGAAAAATGGCAAAATGGTCATTTAAAAATTTTTAAGGCATGATATTAGCAATCCAGTGTATAATTTGTAATGAGATTATAAACCTCAAGAAGAGAAATGTAATTTTTCAAACGTGAGAAAAGATCTATATTAAACATAAGTCTCAAGGGGGTGTAAGTGTAATTTATCCTAAAAAATTTATACTAATAACTTTTTTTTCTTTTTATTTTTCTTTTATTGGTAAAAATTATAAAAAATAAAAAATATAACAAAATAAATTTTGAGTTTCTAATTTCATCAATTTAAATTTGAATTTAAATTTTTTGATTTATTTCAATTTAAATTATAAAATTAATGAAAATCAAATAAAAAAATATTTTATGACATTTTCAATATACTTATATTAAATTTAATGATTAAAATATTTAATATTTAATATTTAAAACATTAAAACTTACAATTGTTTACTGGAATGAAGCAAACAGTTCTTCAAAAATACATAGCTTAAAAGCAATTAAAATTACAGAGATAGCTATTCTTGATGAAGGAATGCTCTCAATTTTTTTTAGCCCCACCTTATTCTTGACTGAAGAGGCTCTTTTATAATCAAAAGCGACTCCTGTTAGTCTTGTGAGTGAATGATCTTGACTTGAAAGGAGCATTAGGAGCACATGAGAGCTGTCTGCTGCCTTCGGTGAGTAACTAAAGTTGATGGTTGCCTTTTACTGTATTGAATTTGTCTGTTGGATGAATCATGATGAATGAGGAATAGTAATGTTGACTTTTTGATGAATAGTGAACAGTAAAGTTCACTTTTTTTTCACTATTCATTGCTTGGAGGCATGTGACTGAGGGAATCAATATAGATATATATATCAGCAGCTTTTCTCAAAAGACGAGTATTGATTGAAACTGATAATTATAGCTATATAGAATCCAATAACTGAATTAAGCATATGGGTCCTGAGCATCTTGAAATTGGGACCCATAAGGATCCTGATTAGTTGAACCTTCAGAAGAGTTTGAACTGTTTTCTGAATCACTATTATCCGAATTTGACTTGGCTTGGGCCATAAGGAGACGAGTCATTTGAAGAAGCTCATCCTTGGATGACTTGGATTTAGGCTTAACCTTGGACTTGGATTTTTTTTTTTTGATTTGGGCTGATCAGTGATGGACTTTGCTGACTTGGACTTAAGCCTTGACTTAGATGACTTGGGCTTGGAAGAACTAGATGTTGGGCTTCCAAGATTGACTAGAGGAAGTTGGCTTCCATGTGTTAATGGAGCAGCTGGGATCTGCTGAGCTTTAACCATAGCAGGAGTTGGAGCATGTATGTTGATTGGGAATTCAGTTTGAACAATTTCCATGATGCGTGAAATTTTGAAATTATCCCACCATTTAACACTACAAGAAATATTGGTTATGCCGGCGTTTATAAAGTAATGTTTTGAAAAATACTACAGAAAAGGTGGCGCTTTTTTCAAAAAATGTCATGGCACCCCGTACAAAGAGGAAACCTGTTGTGCTTTTCAACATATACTCAGATAAAAAAAATATTTTACAAAATCCCTCTCTCATAAAAAGAAGCGTAAGTGAGAGATCAGGGTTTTTATTTTTTAGTGAGAGAAAGTTTGCAAGAATGGCATCTAGGGTTTGGATCTGCTGATTTTTCTTCGATTTCTCAGTAATCATTTTATTCAGGCTTTGGATCTATGTGTTCTTCAATTTCTCTCTAATTGATTTGCGATTTGCCTTTGAAAGCGAGGAGTTATAGATCAATCCAACTTTTTGAAACTATTGGTTCGATTTCTACACTTCACTGTAACTATTAAATTGAGTTTGTTTTGATCTCCCTTTGTCGTGTTTCTTGATCGATTTCTGTCAGCTAATCTATTAAAATCTGTATGTATCAATTTCTTGTTCTTGCTTGGGGTTTGTCTGATTAGAAACCTGATCTCGAGAACTCAAAGCTTGTTAGGGTTTTCGCTAATTTCTCTTAGAAATACAGGGATCTGATCTCAAAACTTGTATTTCGTGCTCTATTTGCGTTGAATCGATCTTGATGTTCTCATGGTTCAAGAAGAAGAGGCCTCTTAGAACTTACAGGTTTGATCTCGAAACCTGTGTTCCGATGGTTCGAGAATGAGAGGTGTCTCTCTCTCTCTCTCTCTCTCTCATAGTTTGCATAATTGATTTGATATAATCAACCAAATTTTTCTGATAGTTCTTCTAGCTGGAATTATTGCTTCTCAATATTTTTGTGATTTGTTATTTTAGCAGGGATTTTCCAGATTTATTTATTTATTTGCAATGAGATTGGTCCCACCAAGCCTGATCTGTTCTTCCAAAAAGAGTCCAATCCACTCAAGTACCACTTTCTCTTCTTCTTCTTCTACTTCTTCTTCTTCTACTATTTATTTATTTATTTATGCTATTATTTTTCTCACGTTGGTTTTCTCTTTTCTTCTTGGATATTGATTAGTGTAAACTGTTTATTTTTTTTTTCTTCTTTTGCAGATCGATGTGGTACTTTAACTGGTTTTAGTAATGAGGAACTTATTTGGGTTGCAGTTCCAAGTTGTTTCATTATTCATTGTGTGGAAAACATTAAATGTGCAGGATGATTTCTAGTCTCTCTGATTCATTCTCTTCTCTATTCTTTATGATTTCAATGCAATATACAACGCAGATATATCTTTTGCTTTCATTATAATATGTATAAAAACTTCATTATAATCTTGGTTGGAGATTTTTTATATGTACATGAAAGGTGATGCTTCTATGGATTTTGATTTGTTTGTGAGGATTCACTAATACCACACAATTGTAATTTGGTTATTGCAATGCCTAGATCTTGGATGAACGTTAGAGGTATCCCTGTTTCTCTTATTGATCACATTGGAGGTACCCCCATTTCTCTTATCTCTCCTATCATGGATGAACCTTTATGGCCCAATGGTTTTTATATGCACCTTAAAGGATGTCCTTGGCAACTTTTTCTATGGTAAGATATTTTGCGTTCCTTTTATTTGTGTATCACAAATATGAATATTTGGTTCCTTTCAGAGGGTTCAAACGACTAAACTTTTTATTGGGTTCTTTTAATGATGTTTATCTTCCATTTGTTTCATGTGTAATAAACATTTGAATTTTTGTTGTTAATATTGATTGCAATTTCCGCACCTCTAAAATACTAAGTATATTTCTTGAGAAAAGATTGTCTTCTTGTTAAGAGATTGACATTGGATTGAATCTGTGTTTCTGTTTTGTATTTGACTGGGTTTAAAATAGTCACAACTACATGTTGCAGGTATATATATACATAAATTACTTTTTTCAAACCTAGCAGAAACTAGGACTTGTTCTTCTCATGGCTGGTGAGTTTGTTCACTATTTGTATTGTACAGATCTCATTTTCAACTCTATTTGAAGTACAATGATTCAATCTCCGTTGACAGTGTTTTAGTTACGATATTTTATCTTACTTTTTTCATCATGACTTGCAATATTGTTTTGTCCTTTGATGTTGTTAGGGGTAATACAACACTGGATAGTTTGTCCAGCCTATGACTGTTGTCTTGTGTTAAATATGTTTCTTAATTTTTGTAACCATCCCCTGTTTGAAGATGTTTTCAAATTTTGTACTTCATATTAATTAAAATTCACAGTTTGTGCTAACCTCACCTCACTGAATTTTAGCTATTCTATACTTCTAATTTTGATGGTTACTTCATCACAAATTTGTTTGTAGATAGGAGGTTTAAAGTGTCATGCACTATGATATTTTCTTTCTTGGTTCTTTGTATCTTTTATATCCTTTTTCTTTGAACTAGAGTAGAGCATACAAAATAATGTACTCATGTTTTGTGGGTATAGCTTTAATTTTTGATAGAAAGCATAGTGCTTCAAGATTTTATATAGAGGAATACTTGCTAACAACTTGTCATAACCCCTCTCTTGGTAGCAGCTAAGAAGTTTATCTCCCGAGGATATGCTATGCTATTTCAAAGAAGATTATCACCTCTTGATCCAGGTATGAATTGAAGATTATCTACTCTATTTCATATTTTGATGATTTCAAGTTGCTGCCCTTAATCTTTAGAATTTCCAAATATGCAATTGTTGTATTACAATAAATAATATATTCATGGTGCTACTGTTGGTACCTAATAATTTATTAAGGATCAATTTAAATGTTGCATTTGAGATTGTTAATGTTAATTGTTTCTCTAATAATGTACTATGTGCTTATGGATCTTATCTTGGCAACACGTTTCACTTTTTTTTTTTTCAGGTTTTTTTGTTTTTGTAAATTGATACGGTTTATTTTCCTAAAGCTTCTGACACACAAATGTTATGTGAACAATGTGAGTCAACTTATTTGTGACCAAATAACACATTTACAAGTGGAGGTTCACTTGTGAAATTATGATTCAATCAGGAATTTATCAAATGGTTTCATGACAGAAGAGAGCTCTCCTGATGCTGCATCAGAGGAGTTGGTATGATTTGTTCTACTAGAGTTCATTTATTTATTATTTATGATTTTTGATGCTATTGTAGAAATATATAAAATTGATACTGATATGGATTCTTATTAATTTACAGGGTAATGAGTACTTTAAATCGAAGTTTGAATAAGCAATTGATAGCTATTCTAGGAGCGTTGCATTATGACCAATTGTAGTAGCCTGTGCAAATAAGGGAATGGCTTATCTGAAAATAAGAAGGCAAGTTCTTCTAGATGAGAAGATATTTTATATAAACAGTAAAGGAATGTGGCACAACATGATAGAGGATAGAAAAATGCTTGGAATTCCCAATTTTGGGGACCCCCACAACTCTCAAAGTGATCTCAACCATTCATGTATGTGTAGAGCCCACTCATGTATGTGTGGGACTTACACCATGAATGGTTGAAATCACTTCGGGGGTTGTGAGAGTTCCCAAAATTGGGGGTCTCAATTATTGTTGTAGAGGATATCAACTATAAGATTTATTTATTTTTTGATAAATCAGCTAGAAGATTTGGTGCTTCCTCCACCCTATTGTTAATATCTGGGACTTTTGGACCATAATAAGTGATCAGAAAGTTATAGTAACCTAATTTCTAATTTCATGCACATGACTTCTGGAGAATTTTATAATAAAAAATATGGTACTTTTTATAATAAAAAAAATGTAATTTTATCTTTCCACCTTCAATTTTGACAGGAAAGTTATGTTCTTTGTGGAGACAAATGAGAGAAGCTCTACTAGGAAGGATTTTATTTCCACATTGACACATGTAGGGACAAATGAGAGACAAGAAAGTTATGTTCTTTGTGGAGACAAATGAGAGAAGCTCTACTATGAAGGATTTTATTTCCACATTGACACATGTAGGGACAAATGAGAGAAGCTCTACTAGGAAGGACTTCATTTTCACATATGTCAACACAAAAGGACTGTTACTCTACAACTGAAGAAATGGTGGCTTGATGTCTTTCCCAAGGCCATCTCAATATTCATTTTACATCAATGTTCCAAGTTTTTATTTTTTTATTTTAATTTTTTTAAGATGTGTAACTCATAATTTTTTTATTTTTTTTTTATTTTTTTTAGTCTCGATATAGTTTTCAAAAGAGACGAATGATATCAGGAGAAACAAATTTGAAAAATTATATATAGTGACATTTTCTGTAAACGTCAGTGAAAGTTCAAGTATTTGCAGAGATTGCTGCATAAGAATGTAACAGCGTTTAATGAAAAATGTCGGTGAAAGTTATTAGCGGCGTTGACGTAAACGTCAGTAAAAGTAATTAGCGGCGTTTATAAAAAATCTCACGAAGTTATGGCGACGGCCGTATCCTCGACGAATGGTAAAAACGCCACAATAACTTTTAGCGACATTTTTTGAGTCTGTACCGACGTTTTTAAAATGCTACTAATTCCTATTTTTCTTGCAGTGTAACCATGTGTTGACGGTAAATAACATCGTCAGAAATACCATATTTCCATTTGAATATTCAAGGGATTTTGTATTTGGATATAAAAATAAGCAATTGAGGGAATTTCTTTTGCTGAGGAGTGAATGAGAAAACAATGGAGAAATAATTGACTTGTTCCATAATTACAGATGGGAAGATTTCTGAAATGGCGCCATACTGAGTCCACCATTGCAGAAACCAGGTAGGTAACTCGGATTTGAACTTTTGATCAAATTGAAGAAACCAAGAGTGACTGTTTGACCCATTTTGATACAAGAGGACTTTAAAACCAAGCATCAATGTAATCATAGTAACTGTATTGAATTGAATGACTAGGCAAATCTCGTAGTTGGTAAGGAGAACCCCAATCAACCAGAAAAACAAAGTTGTGAATATAGAGTGAATGGTACACAATTTTACTTATGTAAGTGCGATCATAAATGGGTTTAATCACAATTGACTGATGGTTGAACAGGATGTCTTTATAGAAAGTAATTGTTTTTTCTGGATAGAGAGGAATAAAATGTCGTCCAGAAGGGAAATAAGATTTAACCAAATCATGAACAGTATGACTCTTTGGGTGACTAGGTTCTTTGAAAAGGAGATTAGTAGTGATGGATTTAACATAATCAGATCAGACTAATTTAATAGGATTATGAGGGTATGGAGTAACTGCTTGACTAGATGAAGTAAAAGGATCAGTAGCCAAAGCAGATGTATAACTAGGTTTAGGAATGTTACCAAGAATTTGGTAACGGTTAACCAATTCAGCAGAATGGTGTTGGGTGACTAGCTCCAAAGGAGGAGGAACAAAAGGTTGACTAGAAGGCACAAGAGCCTTGTTGGATGGTCGCAAAGGTCTTTGATGAGACATCTGTAAAATAGGTGATTGTAAATCAGCATCCACTGAGGATATCTAATTGGTCAGTATGAGAATACAAACAGTTAAGATAATATGCAAGTTGTTGTCTTTGAGCTTTAATACGATGGTATTGAATGTATTGAGCACGTTTAGTGGGTGAATGGGTTGATTTGAGAAAGGCATGGCGAGAAACAGTATGTTTGACTAAGGTTTTATAGTGTTTAATCTGGTGTTTATGGGAAGGCATGGAGGGAATTGGCATGATATAACTCACTATCCACCCTGTAAAAATTCTCTGGTAAAAAAATCAGGAATAGAATTTTGACAACCAAGTATATATTCAATGTCAAAATCAAAAATACTTAAAATAGATTGCCAAAGAGCAAAAATTTGCTTACTAGCAAGATTTTGAACATCTTTTTCTAAAACATATTTAGCAGATTTGCAATCAACACGAAGTAAAAATTTTTGATTTAAAATATCATCTTGAAATTTACTAATACATAAAACAGTAGATAAAATTTCTTATTTAATAATACTATAATTCTTTTGTGCTTTATTCCAGACACCAGAATGAAATCGAACAATTTGTTCAGATGACTGAAGAGTGATTTTTTGGAGAAGGATGCCACCATAACCAATATCAGAGGCATCGGTTTGAATAATTTTGAAGGAATTTTCAGTAGGAATACCAAGACAAGAAAGAGACTTGGCATATTGTTTGAGCTGTTTAACAATAGCAGTATGAGTAGGAGATTAAGGGGGAGGATTGTCTTTTAACCGATCAAATGAGGGTTGACAAGTTTTCCTAAGGTCTTTATAAAATTCAACAATATAATTAAGGGATCCTAGAAAACGATGTAACTGGGTTTTTTCGAGAATTTCATCAGGAAATTTAGAAGCAAATTCAACAGAGCAACTAATAGGAAGAATGGTAAATATTATATCCTAAAAATCTGACTTTAGTTTGGAACAATTTAATCTTAGGAGCAGATATGACTAGACCATGACTTTTAATAGCATAAAAGAAAGCGGTAAGATGTGTCCAATGTTCACTAATTGATTTTGAAAAAATAAGAATATCATCTATATAAACTATGGAAAAATGACTAAATGGATTGAAAATATCATTCATTATATTTTGAAGCTCACTAGGTGCATTTTTTAGTCCAAAAGGCATAACATTCCATTCATAATGATCAAAGGGTGTAGTAAAAGCAGTTTTATATCTATCTTTAGGATGAATTTGAATTTGCCAAAAATCACTTTTTAAATCAAATTTATTAAAAATAACAGCTTGACTAAGTCTTTTGATTAAGTCTTTTTTATTAGGAATTGGATAACGAATCCATTCTAAAATTTTATTTAATAGTTTATAATTAATAACTAAGCGAGGGACACCTCGTTCTAGCTCAGCATTTTTATTTACATAAAAAGCAGGGCAAGATCATGGTGATTTACTGGGACTAATAATTCTATTTTTTAATAATTCATTGATTTTTTTTTTCACATTTCAACTAATTCATGATTCATTTGAATAGGTCGGGATTTAGTAGGGATTTGTTGTTCATTAAAATTTTTAATATATGGTAATGTAACTACATGTTTTTTCCTATGCCAGAAGGCAGTAGGTAAAGTAGAGCAAACAGTTGTTTCTAATTTTAATTTAAATTCTTCAATTTGAGATATAATAACATGATCAGTTAATTGTTGTTCAATTCTTTTATAATTGACTTCTTCTTTAAGAAAACGTAATTGACGAGTTAATCGATTAATAGATTAAGAAATAGAATAGTCTTTTAATTGATTTAATTCTAAAATTTCAGGTGGAGATAAAAATTTAAAAGTAACAATTTGATCAAAAGCTTGAGTAGTTATTCCTTCATTAGATGCAGTAAATGGATATAATAAAAATATAAATGGTGTTCCTAAAATAACTTTAAAATCAATCATATTTCTGACTAAAACAAATGATGTTTTAAAACAAACATTATCTTGTCATATATGAACTTTAGGTAATTTATATTTAATATGCATTTTACTGCCATTAGCAGAAGTTAACTGTTCACTAGTTTTCTCATAATATTTTGTAGAGAGTAAACCTTCTTGAATACAATTAAGATCAGCACCAGTATCAATTAGGGCAATAATATTTAATTCAAAATCATTAATAATTAATTTGACTTTTGAATACCATTTTTGAATATGAATTTTATTGATAAGATTTAATCTATTAGATTCAAGATTATGGGATTGATGTGATCTATTATCAAACAAAAGATTATCTGGGTTAGTATGTTCAGATTCATGTTCTGATTCATCGGGAGTTTTATCATCTTTTTCTTAGAAATTATCTAAACTTTGATTGAGTTTTAATGTAATAATTTCATCTTCTAAAGTTCTGTCTTTACTTTGTAAATCTTTGATAGTTTGTTTTATTTGATGAATTTCACATTGTAAATCTTGTAATGTAACTTTTTTTTGTTTATTTTTAAATCTTTCTAAAGTTTTAAATAAGCTAATAATGGGTTTATTATGCTTTGGTTTATGATCACTGTTAGTAAGTAAAGATTTTAATTTGTCAGTATACTTTTGTTTTAACTGGGGATCTTCTAATCGACCAATTAATTCAATAAGGACCATTTCTTCTTGATTTTCTTTAGTAAGGACAGTGATTTGTTTAACTAGTTTGCAACAAATATCATTACATCCTAATTCAATGTTATTAGCAGAATCATCACTAGGTGAATGGTATTCAGATGGGGTATTAGGATTATCAGAAGAAGAATTATTATCAGATTGGTTTAATTGAAAGATTTCAAATAATTGATGTTTGGATTCATCATTAATTTGGAGTTGATTAACTTTATCTTTCAACTTTTGTTTTTCTTTACATTTATTAGACTAATGACCTTTTTGACCACAGTTATAACAAGTAATATCTTTATTAGATTTAGATTTTGGATGTGATTTTTTATAATATTTCTTTTTGGGTTTAGTATAGAATTTATCATTTGATTTTGAAGGTGAATAATTCTTTTTATACTTATGAGAATATTTGTAAGATGATTTATGTTTATGGTACTTATGTTTTTTACGATGAGAAAGGGCAACAGGAGGTAAGCCATATTGTTCACAAAAATTACCTAATTCGTATTTAGCCTTATGTTTATCTTTAGTAGCTTTTTGACTAAATTTTAAGTCAATACACATTCTTAGGCCTTCTTTTTGAATAGTACTAATAATGTCACCACAACTTAAGTTATCATATTCAATAACACCTGTAGGTTGATTAAGAACATCTCTAATTTTATGAGCAAAAAGACTAGGTAAGCCATTAATAAATTTTTCTTTCCAAAGAGATTTAGTACAATTTTCTCTTAACATAACTCTAGAGGTAAAGACATATTTATACCATCGAAAATCACTTAAGGTTGGACAAGTGAGATTACTAAGTTGATCATGTATGCGAGAATAGATATTAGTAGGTGTTCCTATAAAATGGCGAACTATGGTGTAGATTAATGTATTTATACCGTCAGGTTTATAATAGCCAATAGTTTCATCAAAGATAGGGAAATCATTTTCATCTTTTTGACTTGCATGTAAAATAGATTCTCTTTGATCTTCAGTTAGATATTTTTCCCACCAAGATTTGAGTATACCAGTAAAGCCAGAAGTAATTAAGGAAACAATTTCAGGTTGAGTACAATCAGGGTAGTTACTAAGATAACTATTTGCAACCATAGATAAATGATTTAATTTTTGAAGTATTTGATCTTCACTGAGACCATCAATATTCCATTCGTATAATTTTTTAGCAGATACAGAAAATTGATTACTAAGATTAGTTTCTTCATATTGGAGATCAGGGGGAGTAGGTCTTGAATACCATTTTTTTGTGAGCGTTATAAGATTAGGTTTAGGATAATGAAGTTTATTCAGAGTAGTTGATTGAAATTGTTGAGATAAATTATTAATTTCATTATCAGTTGTGTCAGGGTCTGAATAAATAGAAACAGATTCAAGAGTAGAATGTTGGTTTAATACAATACGACCTTTCTCAGTAGATGGAGAAGCTTTTTCAGAGGTAGCTAATTTAGTAAATAATTGTTCACTGGCTTGACAGTAGAATTATCTTGGGTGACTAAACTATTACGTTCAGAACGGTTACTAAGTAAATTAAGCAATGGTTGGTCTAAAGATTATTTAGTAGATGTATTGTTAGCCGAATAATCATCTAAATTGGTTTCTATTTTATCTAATTGTTTACCAATTGTTTTTAAACATTGATGTCACGACCCAAACTCGCCCTTATGGGTTTAGTACCGTAACCGGCCAGTAATCCGAGATTACCGAAGGCCCGCTTAACAGTTAGACAATAATACAGAGTACAGGGGCATGACGGAAGCCAAAACAGTAAATAGATAATGTCCAATGAGCTGTGACAGCCTGTATGCAAAAAGACTTTTCATACATATATACAATCGTGCAAAACAGTATGTACAACATTTACAATCTTTCAGGACAGAGACTTAATCCCTATTAAGACAATACAGTAACAGTGTAAACAGTCCATACAAAACAGAACAGAAATAGGGAAACTAAAACACCCCATAGCCTTAGCTTGAACGGACTCGGAACCTCGCAGTGAGGCGCCTAGGTTGGCTTGACAAAACTGGAGTTTACCCCGACGCTTCTAGCAACGGTTCGGTGCCTGTACACCTACATATATATATGAGCAGTGAGCTAAAGCCCAGTGAATAACATAATGCGTAAAGAGGTTAAGAATGAATGTCCTTACAGTATTGAAAACAATCATTTCAATCAGTATATCAGTTATTCAATCATTACAGTCATATATGGTACATCTAGTAGCAAAACAGTGCAGTAGGTCTTATCAGACCGAACAGTTAGTTGATGGCAATCATATCAGTAAACAGTAGTGGTTCCAATATGGGAACCGACAGAGATCTCCGTGACAGTAGCAGTACAATACAGTAACAATAGGTTGCTAAGAATGTCACAATACAGTTCACAATTAGGACATCATTCATTCAATAACAGTATCATTTCAGAAAAACAGTATAGTTCAATTGTTCAGAAGATAATCATATTTGAACATATCTTTACACAGTTGTTACTCACAGAGTTCTGGGCTACAGTTAAGCTAGAGCGCGTCCTCAGATGCCAACCCTACACAGTTACAGAGTGAACACACACTAAGCTATACAGTTGGGAAAATAGTAACTTAATCCCTAATTTGCCTCAGTGTGGTTCTACATCTATATCCTCATTAAGATACCTTAAACTAGGCCTAGGAATGCCTAGAATGGGATGAGGATGCAAAGATGCACTTTAAAAACATTTTTAGAAGTTTTAGAAAACAGGGGTCACGCTCGAGCGTCGGTTACTCCGCTCGAGCGGACATGCAGACAAAGGTTTTCGCTCAAGCGTAGACTTACCCACTCGAGCGTACTGCAAAATAGTCAAAAGTGCTGGATGTGTGAAAATCACGCTCGATTGGGCGCTCGATACCCGCTCGATCGTGTGGCACAAGTCCTCGCTCGAGCGTCCAATACCCCGCTCGAGCGGACTGTAAAACAGTGTAAAGTGCTGGGAGCATGAATTTCACGCTCAAGCGCCAGTCACCCCGCTCGAGCGTGAGTTCAAAATTTGGAATTCCCAGATTTGAACCACAAGCTCAAATTCAACTTCAAGTGTATCAAATTCGATTCCTTTGGGCCCATTTCCTGGAAAACACTTGTAAATACATAGTATGACATGATTTAAAGCTCAATTTGTAAAATCAAGGCCCAAAGGTGAGGGAATTAAACCTAATTTCAAACAACATTTCAAGAACATGACTTCAAATGGACATGCATAACTTTAAACAACTTTCAAGCCTCAAATTCATGCTCTATTGAGCCAATTCTTTCAAAAACAAGATGAAAACATGAACTTTAACATAAACATGAACTTGCATGCAAGATTTCCATGGAATCAAACCTCGAAACTCAACAATGCACACATGCATGCATGATTCAAGCTCTAATGCAACAATTTAAACCAATTCTAGGCTCAACTCTTCAAATTAGCATGAAACATGCAAGGACTAACTTGAATTCACAATTAAAAGGATGAACTCCTTACCTAAGTTCTCAAATACAAGTCTAGAAGCTCAATTGATCACAAATTCTTCCAATTTTCTCAATTTCCAAGCAATACAAGATGAATTCACTCCAACTCTCTATCTCTCTCTCTCTAGTCAGCAATAACAAGGAAAGAGACTGATGAAATGTTTTGTTGAATGTATAATAAAGCTCAAATACGTGTTGCCTAAGTGGTCCACTAAATGGCATGTTAGTAGTTAAGCCAACTATTGTAATTTAGCTCAATTCAATCTAATTTAATCATACCAAATCACTTTTCAGATAAATACTCCATAAAATCCTATAAATTCTAATGATCGTAAAACATCAGTCAATTTCTGGTTCGACCGCCGATAAGGCCTTCAATTTGCAGTTTAATGCATAAAACACGAACAGATAATTTAAACAGTCAACAGATAGAAATGCATTTAAACTAGCACCTTCAATCAGTCAGTCCAGTATTTCAATCAATTCAATTACTTATCATAATCAGTCACAGTTTAGCAGTAATCAGTAGGGTTATCAGTAATCAGTGGTGAGGGTTATTACAATTGATTAGTATAATTATTTTGTTCAATAACTTTTTTGATTTCAGGGTAAGTGCCAGGTAATTTAAAAGGAGAGGCTGGGACTTTGGAGCCGTGATGATCAATAATTATAGTAGATAAAGGAGGATGGCTAGAACAAATAGTAGTAGTAGGAGAAGTTTTCCATTTATATTTTGTAATGGTTTGAACTTTTTTATAATGGTCTTCTAAATATTCAAAGAAAGAAATTTCAATTTTACGTTTAATCATAAATTTATACTATTGACGAGTAATTTTAGATTGTTGAGTCAAATCATTTTTGGTGCGATATGCATAACATTTAGTCCTATTATCTTTAGATTTAAATTCAATATGTAATTTATCAAGATCAGGAGTAAAGAGTTTACTAATAGTCATTAATTGAGGATTTATTGGTGGTATAACTTCGAAATCAGTTTGAGTTGGAGAGTCTTGAGACTAAGTATCATCTTCATGTAGATGTGTGTGAGTAAAATAAACAGGTTTACTAATTTGGGAAGCTGTTGAATTATCAATTTCTTTCATTTTACTATGGGAATTTTGACCAAGATGAATTTGATTATTATTTTTGAATAAAGGTGTATTAAATATTTCATCTTCAGTTTCAACATCAATAGGTATACTAGAAGTACTATGACGAGAAGATTGAGATCGATTAAATTTAATCCTAACAAATCCATCAATAAATTGTTGAATATCTTGACAAGTAGATTGTCGTTGATTATGTTTGTAATTTTCATTAACTGTAATCCATTGGTCGGGGAGAGTAATATTTTTCCATTCAATCATTTGAGGAATATTTATATTAGTATCATTATTACTACTTTGGATTAGTAAGGTTTTGTCTTTAGGACTTTTATGTAAGGCTTGAACATTCAAATTGGTTTTAATACATTTGTAATGAACACGATAAATTAAAGCAATATTATGAACCTTTTCTTTCATATTTGTAAATGAGCCATGTAATTGAATATTTAGAGTTAAAGCATCTAATATATGGAGGTCTCTAAGACTAAGAGTGAAATCAGGAAAACAATTAAAATGAACGGGTACTTTGTGAAGACTAGTTTTCATCATACCCATTAAACTATCATTATAATAAAGAAAACGAGCATCTCTTAAGTATAGTAAAACAGAAGTATTTTTATCTTGTTGTGTTAATGGTTTGATTCCAACCTGAATTAATCCTAAATGAATAAAATTGTGACCAGTTTTTAAATGACATTTAATAGTATTAGCATCAAATAATTGACATGTTTCTCTAGGTTTTTCTAAAGCATAGACTTGTTCTAAAGTTTTAACATGAAGATTAACATTAAATGTATTTTGTATAAAAGTAGTTTTATAAATTTCTTTGATTGGTAAACGTGGTATATTTCAACTTAAATCAATTTTATCATTTTGTATTTTTACATCTTCTTCATTGATTACTAAACCTTGATTAGGTATAGAAGGCAAAGTTGTTGACCTAGAACTAACCGAAGAATTACTTCTAAATAATCGACTCATTTTATCTTGAAATAGTTTACAGTGAGCTCAATACATTGACTAATTTTATCATGTTTTCACATACGATGTTTTCACACATACCCAGTTCGAAGAACCCCTAAAATCCAATACTGCCTAACCAAAGGTCTTACCTAGGACTTGGGACAAATGATGGGTGGCTAATAGCAACATGGAAAGACACGGATATAAATTAGACAAATTAAGACAGTAAACTGTAAACAATTTCAACACAGGAGAATAAGTAGACACAGAAATAATAAATCAGTGAGTAATAGAATACAACATATCTTGGCTTTGATACCAGAATACTAAAGTCAAATTTTTAGGATATGATATTTACCAGAATACAATTCTTCCTATTAGTCGCTCTATTGAATTTGCTTTTAAATTTCCTAATGAAATTCTCGAAAAAACCCAGTTACAACGTTTTCTAGGATCCCTTAATTATATTGCTGAATTTTATAAAGACCTTAGGAAAACTTGTCAACTCTCATTTGATCAGTTAAAAGACAATCCTCTCCCTTGGTCTCCTACTCATACTACTATTGTTAAACAACTCAAACAATATGTCACGTTTCTTCCTTGTCTTGGTATTCCTACTAAAAAATCCTTTAAAATTATTCAAACCGATGCCTCTGATATTGGTTATGGTGGCATCCTTCTCCAAAAAATCATTCCTCAGTCATCTGAACAAATTATTCGATTTCATTCTGGTGTCTGGAATAAAGTACAAAAGAATTATAGTATTATTAAATAAGAAATTTTATCTACTGTTTTATGTATTAGTAAATTTCAAGATGATATTTTAAATCAAAATTTTTTACTTCGTGTTGATTGCAAATTTGCTAAATATATTTTAAAAAAAGATGTTCAAAATCTTGCTAGTAAACAAAATTTTGCTCGTTGGCAATTTATTTTAAGTATTTTTGATTTTGCCATTGAATATATACTTGGTTGTCAAAATTCTATTCCTGATTTTCTTACCAGAGAATTTTTACAGGGTGGATTGTGAGTTACATCATGCCAATTCCCTCTATGCCTTCCCATAAACACCAGATTAAACACTATAAAACCTTAGTCAAACATACTGTTTCTCGCCATGCCTTTCTCAAATCAACCCATTCACCCACTAAACGTGCTCAATACATTCAATACCATCGTATTAAAGCTCAAAGACAACAACTTGCACATTATCTTAACTGTTTGTATTCTCATACTAACCAATTAGATATCCTCAGTGGATGTTGATTTACAATCACTTATTTTACAGATGTCTCATCAAAGACCTTTGCGACCATCCAGCAAGGCTCTTGTGCCTTCTAGTCAACCTTTTGTTCCTTCTCCTTTGGAGCTAATCACCAAATACCATCCTGCTGAATTGGTTAACCGTTACCAAATTCTTGGTAACATTCCTAAACCTAGTTATACATCTGCTTTGGCTGCTGATCCTTTTGCTTTATCTAGTCAAGCAGTTACTCCATACCCTTTTAATCCTATTAAATCAGCCCGATCTGATTATGTTAAATCCATCACTACTAATTTCTTTTTCAAAGAACCTAGTCACCCAAAGAGTCATATTGTTCATGATCTGGTTAAATCTTATTTCCCTCCTGGATGACATTTTATTCCTCTCCATCTAGAAAAAACAATTACTTTCTATAAAGACATCCCGTTCAACCATCAGCCAATTGTGATTAAACCCATTTATGATCGCACTTACACAAGTAAAATTGTGTACCATTCACTCTATATTTACAACTTTGTTTCTCTAGTCGATTGGGGTTCTCCTTACCAACCGCTAGATTTGCCTGGTCATTCAATTCAATACAGTTACTATGATTACATTGATGCTTGGTTCAAAGTCCTCTTGTATCAAAATGAGTCAAACAGTCACTCTTGGTTTCTTCAATTTGATCAAAAGTTCAAATCCGAGTTACTTACCTGGTTTCTGCGATGGTGGACTCAGTATGACGCCATTTCAGAAATTTTCTCATCTGTAATTATGGAACAAGTCAATTATTTCTCCACTGTTTTCTCATTCACTCCTCAGCAAAGGAAATTCCCTCCATTGCTTATTTTTATATCCAAATACAAAATTCCTTGGATATTCAAATGGCAATATGGTATTTCTGATAATGTCATTTACCGTCAACACATGGTTAAATGGTGGGATAATTTCAAAATTTCACGCATCATGAAAATTGTTCAAACTGAATTCCTAATCAACATACATGCTCCAACTCCTGCTGTGGTTAAAGCTCAGCAGATCCCAGCTGCTCCATTAACACAAGGAAGCCAACTTCCTCCAGTCAATCTTGGAAGCCCAACATCCAGTTCTTCCAAGCCCAAGTCATCCAAGTCAAAGCTTAAGTCCAAGTCAGCAAAGTCCATCACTGATCAGCCCAAATCAAAAGAAAAATCCAAGTCCAAGTTATCCAAGAATGAGCTTCTTCAAATGGCTCGTCTCCTTATGGCCCAAGCCAAGTCAGATTCGGATAATAGTGATTCAGAAATCAGTTCAGAGAGTTCAAACTCTTCTGAAGGTTTAACTAATCAGGATTCTTATGACCCATATGCTTAATTCAGTCATTGGATTCTATATAGCTATAATTATCAGCTTCAATCAATACTCGTCTTTTGAGAAAAACTGTTGATATATATATCTATATTGATTCCCTCAGTCACATGCCTCCAAGCAATGAATAGTGAAAAAAGTCAACTTTATTGTTCACTATTCATCAAAAAGTCAACATTACTATTCCTTATTCATCATGATTCATCCAACCGACAAATTCAATACAGTAAAAGGCAGCCATCAACTTTAGTCACTCACCGAAAGCAGTAGACAGCTCCAATGTGTTCCTGATGCTCTTTTCAAGTCAAGATCATTCACTCACAAGACTAACAGTAGTCGCTTTTGATTATAAAAGAGCATCTTCAGTCAAGAATAAGGCAGAGCTAAAAAAAATTGAGAGCATTCCTTCCTCAAGAATAGTTATCTCTGTAATTTTAATTGTTTTTAAGCTATGTATTTTGAAGAACTGCTTGCTTTATTCTAGTAAACAATTGTAAGTTTTAATGTTTTAAATATTAAGTATTTGTATTTACTGCTAATTTACACCATAGTTCACCATTTTATAGGAACACCTACTAATATCTAATCTCGCATACATGATCAACTTAGTAATCTCACTTGTCCAACCTTAAGTGATTTTCGATAGTATAAAGATGTCTTTACCTCTAGAGTTATGTTAAGAGAAGATTGTACTAAATCTTTTTGAAAATATTTAATATTTTAATCATTAAATCCATTATAAAGAAATGTATTGAAAATCTTATTTGTTTTTGTCAATTTTACTTAACAAAAATATATAAATAATTTAAATTAAAAATAAATCAAAATATTAAAATTTAAATTGATCCTACCCTTCCTACTTGTTTAGTATTTTTGTTTTTGGGTCTTGTATGTTGCCAGGAATCCCCTCACTCATGTGAAAATAAAAATAAAATAATACTAAAAATAAATCCTTTTTATTTAGAAGGTGTTTGGAATGATTTAAGTAAGTATATTTTTGGGTAAATTATTTATAAGTCTTATTTGGAAGGCTTATATAAGATAGGATCCTATGACAAAACTTATAACCTAATAGGTCCTGTAGTTTTCTCGTGGACACATCTACCCCTTATCTTAGTTAATTAATAACCTGATTAATGATAATACCATATATGAAAAATTTAGTGTTATCATAAATTGTGATCATATTTATATAATTAGAAATTTGAAATTCAAAATAACCTAATTAATGGCAATACCATATATGAGAAATCCAATGTTACCATAAATTCTAATAATATTGATAAAGTTAGAAATTTGAAATTCAAAACGTAAATGTAACATCTAACATCTCAAATCCAATGTGACGTTACCATACTCAACATGACATTCTCATATACTTTTGAAATTCAAAATAACTTGATTAATGACAATACCATATATGAGAAATCTAATATTACCATAGATTGTGATCATATCTATATGGTTGAAAATTTGAAATTCAAAACATAAATATAACATATACCATCTCAACTCAACGTGACATTCTCAACTCAACGTAGCATTCTCATATGTTTCTCATCCAAAACTCAACGTAAATGTAACATATAACATCTCAAACCCACCGTGACATTCCTATATGTTTCTCATCCCAAACCTAACATGCATTCCAATATTCCACCGTTGAATTATGAATAATGTAACCTTCAAAATGTAATATGTAATATTCCAAACCTAATGTGACATTCTCATACTCCACCGTTGTTCGCATTTTAAATTTTCAATTAATAACTGTAACCCCCTAAATGTAATATGTAGGGATACTAACGGGTAGAGTTTGGGACGGGTTTATAGAAATCCGTCCCTGCCCCGTATCATATCGAGGGTGGGATAAATTGGGGGTGATGAAAGCAAGGTGGGTGCGAAATGGGGAGGTGGGTTAATTTTTTTAAGTTAAAAAATGAAAATATTAATAAAAATGATTGATAATATAGTATATTATGAATAATAATTTATACTTAATGAAAATTATATTATATAAGATAGAAAATAAATGAATAAAAATTAATATTAGTATTTTAACTTTATTATAATGAAAAATAAATAAATTATATATATTATATGCATATAAATATAGTTAATAAATATAATCGGGGCAGATTTCAGTTGGAATGTGGCGGGGGAAACAAAAATTCTTCCCTACCCCATTTCTTAATTTGGTTCATGCGGGGTGGGGCGAGGCGGAGGAAAATAACCACCCCTATATAACATCTCAAACTAAACGTGATATATAGGAGAGAGAATAAACGGACAACAATAGAACAAAGTAGGGATATAATAATCCACTGCTACAATTGATTTACACAATATAGGATTTGATGGAATACATTGCTATTTAAATAAGATTTTAGACTCTATAAGAAGTTTCATACGGTTTCACGCTAAACAAATTTCCATAATAGGGTTTATAAATAATTTTTCCTATTTTAAATTTTTACTAAGAAATATGTAACAAAAGAAAAAAAGTTTTTGATTGAGACCCCAGTCTCCAACCACCCCCACACACACGTGAGGGTTGGTCATTAGATAAAAAAATAAAAAAAAAAACTGACCAATCAGAGTCCACTGGGAGACTGGGTGTCACCCCCAATGGAGTCCGACCCATTTTCCAAAAAAAATAAAAATAAAATACTCTTATCTAAGATGCCAAACAATGCCTTCAAATAAATAAATAAATTTGTGGTCCACACTCTCTTGCTTATATTCTGTATTTAATTATTATTTTTAAAGCAAGCAAGAGCAGAAAAGAGAAGCGGAGGAGAAATGGCCTCAGCCGCACTCTTTTCTTCTTCTTCTTCTACTCCTTCTTCTCTCTCCTCCCCTAGCTGCTATTGCTTCCACCCCAATTCTACCACCTCTCCCCATTTCTCTTCCCGAAGAAACCCTAGTCCAATTACCCTCCTTTGCTTTCATCGAAACAGAGCTTTATCTAGTAAACTCAACCATGTCAAGTTCAAGCTCAATTGTGTCACTGAGCGAGCCACAGACTCCGACACCCAACTCGAATCTCCGCCGCCATCGGCGTCTCCTCCTCCTCCTCCTCCCTCCGCCGCGGTGTTGGTTGGGCAATTGTGGGAATGGGCAGTGCTGGTGTCGCCTTTCTTCTTTTGGGGTACGGCTATGGTGGCCATGAAGGAAGTGTTGCCTAAGACTGGTCCCTTCTTTGTCTCTTCTTTCCGCCTTATCCCCGCCGGCCTCTTATTGGTTGCTTTCGCTTCCTCTCGTGGTCGTCCTCTCCCCTCTGGACTCACTGCTTGGCTCTCCATCTCTCTCTTTGCACTTGTTGATGCCACTTGTTTTCAGGTCCCATTTCCTTTCTCCTACATATATTTACATTTTAGATACTAGCGGTGGATGCAGTCGCGATTAGGGGTGATAAACGAGCCAAACTGTTCAAGTTTGATTTGTTAATCTTTTGAGCTTATTAAACTGAACGAAACCGAACAAGCAATTGACTATGTTAAAATTGACTTGTTTAAGCTCAAATGAGCTAAACACAAGTCAAGCTCAGACTGTATAGTTTGTTTATCAACCCTAGTCGCGATGTGTTTGCAATTGTACATCTAAACTTTTAAACGGAATAAGGAATGAGCATTTAATGAATCCGGATTGAATTAGAAAACTCTTTAGTTACAAGATGTAGTTACCAATTTTAGGAGTATTTTGAGAATATAAAAAGGAGCGTGACAAAGCCGAGAGTTTATGCTTTATATAATAGAATCGATATACGGAGAATGCTATGATGTGCAAGTACACATCATATGCACCTCATCCAGAAAGCATAATTTCTCTCACAACATGTATAACTTTTATCACAAAAATTGTAACTTCTTTCTCACAAAATGTATAACTTCTCTCACAAAAAGAATATAACCTTAGTTATAATGACTTTTAGGTGCACATCATAACTTCAAAATTCATAGCTTTCATCACAAAAATCATAACTTTCATCTCACAAAATATCTAACTCTTCTCACAAAAAGTATAATGTTAAAATCCACCTACTCTCCACCTACTTCACCCACTTAAACCTACTCCACTAAACCTAACCCACTACACCACTACACCACTACCACCTCACCTACTCCACTAAACCTAACCCACTACACCACTATCACCTCCACTTCACCTACTCCTTACCTACTACACACTCACCCTCTTCTATATATAGGAATCATGAATCATTGTAATAGAAATCAATAAAAAATCAATCAATAATACATCAATTTCAACATGGTATCAGAGCAGGTTTAGAACCTATAATTTTTCGCTTCACCGGCGGACGGCAACCTCACCTTAGCCGTCCGCCGGACCTCAACCTATTCCGTTTATTTTTTACACATACCTTCCCATCATTGCACAAATACTCTCTCTCATTACCAATCTTTCATGTTCTACACATACCTTCCCACTGCCGCATTGCCTCCTTCGCCTCTCTCTCTCTCTCCACAAAGACATGGATTTAGATGCTGAATTACTTGGGCTTGAAAGTCATCGTCGCAGGCAGCAGCAACAGTTGATGGATGAGATGTCAAGTCTCTCCTCCCCAACCAGTTGGAATTGTAACTTGGCTACTGCTGCAGCTTTTGCAGCTTCGTCTTTTGATCGAAGTGGGGATTTCAATAGGCTCGGAGGTGTGAAACCTACTAACCTTGATGATGTTTTCGGATCTATTGATCCTGCAATTTTGCCTCAGTTCCAGGGACTTTCTCTAGATGCCTCCGCATCCCAAGCGCAGTCTCCAACTGGAATGCAGATGCGCCAGAACATGAACCAGCAGCTCCGCTCGACCTATCCTACAAGCCTTTCATCCTCACCAGCCCGTGCATCGTCATCAATGGGGATTGACCCATCTGGGGCTTCAGCAGCTGCAGCAGTTCTGAGTTCAAGGGCAGCTGCCTTTGCAAAGCGGAGCCAGAGCTTCATCGATAGAAGCACTGTGAACCATCTCTCTGGGCTTCCTTTGCCTGCTTCTTCTGCAAATGTAATGCCTTCTAACCTTTCGGATTGGGGATCTCCAGATGGGAAATTGGATTGGGGCATCCAGAAAGATGAGCTGAACAAATTGAGAAATCTCTCTCGGCATCACAAATCCCATTTTACTTTTCTTTTCTTATTTCTTTATTTTTTCTTTTACTTCCTTTACCACCACGCACCGACCCAACCATATCTCTTTTGCAGGGCACAAACCCCAACCTACATTCTCTTTCTTTGAAATCCCATCATTTTTTTTTTTTTTTTATTTTATCCCATCATTCACTACCTTTTGCACACACCCATACTCTTTTTTATTTTTTAAACCAATCTTTATTTATTTATTTATCTTTTTTTTTCTTTTCATCCACTTTACACCACGCCGTCTGCTCCCACACATTCTCAACCCTTTTTTTCTGCATGTTCTTTCTACCATCGGGTTTGCACAACACATTTATTTTCTTCATATCAGGGGATCAACCCCGATCACAATTTTACACCCAAAAAAAAAAAAAAAAAAAAAAAAAAACAAACAAACAAACAAACAACCCACAACAACCACATCCACAGGCGGGATTTTTCTTCTCTACTCTGCTGCCGGTCTCTTCTTCTTGCCTCCGTCCTGGGCGGTCCTTGACGGTGTTGCCTCCGTGTTTCCCACTCCACCGAGCACGTTCACTCCACCCTGCTCCTCCACTACAGCATATGGTGGACCTCCAAATCGGAACATCACGGTAGCCTTCCGCTTCAGCTCCTTGTTTTCCGCCTTCAGCACACTTATCTCTGCTCGCGCATCCTTATACATGCGCTGGAGCAGAGCCAGTTGGCCGTTTAAATGCTGCACCTCATTTGTCCTACTCTGCAGCCGGTGCGACAAGTTTGTGACTGCCGTCATCGTCTCCACACAGGACTTCAAAGTATACTGATTGGCTTCAATGTCAGTTTGCACTGCCATTTTTTGCTCCACAGACCGCATAGGAAAGTTCAACGGAGCAAACCCTGGGTTGCTTGGTTGAGGTTCACTGGCCCCCGCACCAGTTATCTCTCTTGTTGACTCGTTAAGGTCTGGAAAGAGAGTGAGCAGACCACGGGAAGACGAAGCCATTTTCTGGAAAACAGAGTGTTACAGAGTATCTCTCTCAGAAAACAGAGACAACAGAGTGTTACAGAGTATCTCTCTCAGAAATCTCTCTCAGAAAACAGAGTGTTACAGAGTATCTCTCTCAGAAATCTCTCTTAGAAAAAACGAAGAGTTTTTCAGAGTTTTTCTAGCAGGTTTTTGTCTCTGCTTCCAAGCCTCAGCCTCCGCTTCGGTTTATAAAGACCATGACAAAGAGGCCGACACGCGTTCTGTCGATCACGTGCCTCGCCGCGTGTCTGGCGCACCTTTTGATGGCACGCCTTTTTATGGCACGCCTTTTGAAAACATGGGCACGCCTTTTGATGGCACGCCTTTTTATGGATTGGGTACGCCTTTTGATGGCACGCCTTTTGAAAGATTGGGCACACCTTTTGAGGGTGCGACTTTTTAGGGGTCCGACAAGACTCTGTAAACTGTCCCGACATTGATTCCGGTTAGCTCCTTTATGGGTCCGACAAGACTCTGTAAACTGTCCCGACATTGATTCCGGTTAGTTTCTACAAGGGTCCAGCAAGACTCCGTAAACTGTCACAACAACTGTCACAACAGTGTCTGTTACAACGGTCCGACATGACCCCATAAACTGTCTTCTACATCGGTCTGACACCGCCATCCAGTGTCCTCTACACCGTTATGACACCACCATACAGTGTCCTCTACATGGTTATGACACCCCCATACAGTGTCCTCTACAACGTTATGACACCACCATCCAGTGTCTTCACCAATGGTCTGACACGACCATACAGTGTCTCTTATCCTCTTTTATTTTTATGTATTTTCTTGTTTTGTTACTCTCTCCAAACTCAAGTTGGTTAGTTCCTATCCCCCTTGAGTTTGCGGGGGCTGTTAAAATCTACCTACTCTCCACCTACTTCACCCACTTAAACCTACTCCACTAAACCTAACCCACTACACCACTACCACCTCACCTACTCCACTAAACCTAACCCACTACACCACTATCACCTCCACTTCACCTACTCCTTACCTACTACACACTCACCCTCTTCTATATATAGGAATCATGAATCATTGTAATAGAAATCAATAAAAAATCAATCAATAATACATCAATTTCAACATATAACTTTTCCTACAATGTGCAAGTGCACATCGTAACCTCTCCCTAGATATACATCCTATTTTATAAAGTACATTCTATAGACTATGGTCTATGCTTGAATAGATGCTTTCAGCTGGCGAAGTAATCTATTTTCACTGAAATTTTACTGATTGAACAGGGTTTTCTTGCTGAAGGATTAGAGCGGACATCTGCGGGTCTGGGCAGTGTATGTGCTGCTATTCTCCCTTGTTATATTTTTTGGTAAAAATGCAAGTGACGAACAATTAAGCTATCTTTGGGAGTCAGTTGGAGTGGGAAGATCTTTCTATACTATACTTGTTTGGTCAACCTTTTGTTTTGTCAATAAGCAAGTGTTGTTAATTTCAGGAAATTTAAAATGTTTTGTTAAGTTCTGCTAATTTAGGACTGCTTTGGTTCATGTTTTTGTGTTCATAATTTCTCAAAAGCACAAAACAAAATATGTTTGGTGTGTGTTTTTGTTTTTAATTCTTTTGAAAATTATAAGTAGGCTTTGAAATGAAAACATGAAAAAAGGTTGAGAAATGCTGCAGAGCATTCCCAGTTCAAACCTTAGAAAAAAAGAAGCATGTTTAATGCATATTACGCTATAAAGCAACCTCATGATGTCAACTAGTGATTATTTGCTTCGAAAGTTAAAAGAAGGGCCCATCACAAAGCAATCCCAAAAAGGTTGCTTTTCATGAGTTATTCATTATATATTGCAATTAAGCTTCCCTGAATGTTTCATTTACAATCATTTTATCAAAAACTGAGGAAGGTCTAATACCAAAAACAACTCTTTGGGGAGCAAAAAAGAATCTTACTAAATAATTTACATGTTTTACACATATTATATCACAACTAGTCTTTCCTAAACTCCGAATTTACAACCCATTTACTACATGTTTTTTGTTTTGGGATGGGGATGGGATGTTCTAGTTAGGATAATTTCCCTTTCTGCAAACAAAATAATCAGATAAGTTGGTTATGATTTCTATAGCTATGTTGCTGAATTATTTGACATAATAGTGCTCACTTCTCTCAAGTGATATTACTCTGTTCAATTGATATGGTAATGGGTAATAAACTGAAAAAATGACTAACAGTTGAATGAACAATTTCAGGTGATAATTGATTCACAGCCATTGACAGTGGCTGTACTTGCTGCCCTGTTATTTGGCGAATCCATCGGATTTGTTGGAGCTGCAGGCCTTGTGCTTGGTGTCATTGGTCTTCTACTTCTTGAGGTACTTTTATGAGAAAACCCTAGTGTTTTCCCTTTATTTCCTTTTAATCTGAATGTTGCATGATCTGGATTCAACTAACACATATTTACATATTGCAAAAGGTTATTGATGATGTCAATATTTAATTCCTCAATTGTTGAAGCTTCATCACTTTAATTATCCTTATTGATTTATGGATGGGGTTATTAATACATATTTTTGTTGTTAGTCAAGCATGCCTAAAGATCCAACATTTGATGTCAATCATACCTAAAGATTGAAGTAAAATAAATTAAAAATAGAATTGTCCTATGCAACCTCCCCCCTCTAGGACCTTTTTTTTGTCTCTTGGATCAGGTTTTATCCAGAAAATTCCATAGCTCCTCTATTGCAGCTGGGCAATGTACTAGATGGGCAAACTTCCATAGCTTGAAACCCAAAATCAAGAACCCATAATACGAATTGGAAATCTTCATAAATATGATGTTGGGTGCTGGAAAAAGAACTGGTCAGCCATTACCGTTCAAATGCTGCCATTGGAGTTAATATGTATAGGATAGATTTGTCATTTAATACTTCAGTGATGATAATTTGGTCTGAAAATGTTTTTCAAGTTTCCGTACATTTTATGATAATATAGTTTTAGCAAGATTAGATTTACACATATATGCAAGCAGATTTGTGCATCAAGGATCTTCCTATTTTATTTTTCTATAAAATGTGTACCTATGTTGGAAAATTTACTTGTAAAAGTTCGTGACTGTTACGCTTTTATTCATATAAATGGTCATGAAACTTTATATGGGACTATAAGTGCATATGTTTATATGAAGGTACAAACATATGTGATTTCTCCACATTACACTTCAATTACGGTTTTAATCTGTTGAGAAGGAATGTTCAGAAATTGAAGTTTTTAATGTAAGCAGTATTGTCTACATGCCCCAAACAAGAGTTTGAAGCAAGTCCTAATCTTAAAGTTGATCAGCATCTCTCTTTCTCTACTCTATATTCTGCTATGCTTTCAATCAACTGGAATTTTTAGATATGGTCCCCAAACCCTAAACCATGCTATTGAATAATCACCTCCTCCTTTCCCTCTCACAAGGTAACACATAGGAAGGTACCAAAACCCAACCCACCCTTCATATCACTTTTGAAGTTCAGTAATGTAATGTCTGTCTTATTGCTGCTGTTGACGATGACATATACACATTGTTGATGCTTAATTGTTTTAAGCTTTTTTTTTTTTTTGTCATGGTGAATGTCATCCCATAGGTACCAGCAATTTCTTTTGATGGTAGCAACTTTTCATTATGGGGGAGTGGAGAATGGTGGATGCTCCTGGCAGCTCAAAGCATGGCAGTTGGTACGGTTATGGTTCGCTGGGTTACCAAGTATTCTGACCCTATTATGGCCACTGGATGGGTGAGTTATTTATATTTTCCATTTGTATATCCTCATCCCATTTTAAATAATCCGTATGCCAACTACATGGGGTTGGGGTTTTACTTTGTTGAAGAAAAGAAAAAAAAAAAAACTGCATGGGGTTGGCATCACAAATTGTAGTTCCATTTATTTCTCTTTATTCATATCCCCCCCCCCCCCCCCCCCCCCACCCCACTTTGAACTTGATTAAATTAACTTCACTTTTCTGACCTAAAAATTGTTTCTTGTATATTGACCAACTATTATGGATGACTTTCCCATCTTATCTTCAGCTGGTGCCACCTCTAATTTTTCACAAACTATTCAGTTGAAATTTCTTATGAAATATCTATTTCTCTTATAGACTTATAGTCACCCATCTTTCTTAATTCCTAATGTGTTATCATTGCACCCAAGGTTCAATGCATCTCCTAGAAAAGGAATACCATAAAATAGTAGGTCGTCATGTGATTGTGAATTGCGATCATCAGATTTGATAAACAAAGAACACTTCTATTCTATGAGCTTCTAATTTATTGTTCAGACAATTGTAGGATCACTAATTGCCGTATTGTTGTTGTAAGAACTCTGAAAAAAATGAGTGGAGGTTAGGAGTTGATGCAGATTTTCAATTTCTATTGCAGCACATGGTAATTGGTGGACTTCCCCTTGTAGTGATTTCCATTCTGAATCACGACCCTGCCCTCAATGGGAGTTTAATGGAGCTTACATCAAATGACTTTTTGGCACTCCTTTATACTTCTATTTTTGGAAGTGCCATCAGCTATGGTGTGTTCTTCTACAATGCTACAAGAGGTTAGTTTCGAGTTTTCTATTGTTGTGATTGTTGTATCATGTCTTTGTATGTGATCCTCACAGTTAGAATTTTTATTTTTTAGATTCTAGCTTCTTTTTTCCTGTAATTCTTGTAACTGAAGTGTCATATTAGATTAAGTTACATTACACAGCTTTTATTTTGAGATTGACATGAGTTTGATAATTGCATTTCAGGTAGCTTGACAAAGCTCAGCTCCCTAACCTTTTTAACTCCAATGTTTGCTTCAATTTTTGGGTAAGTTTATTCATTGAAGGATTACAAAGAGATGCGACTTCACAGTATACAATCCTATGTATTATTATCAGTTTTCTGAGTGAATGCATATTTCATACACTGTGGATGAAGTTAACTTGACCCAATATGCTCATGTTACTCGGCAAACAGAAAAGTCATATAGAATTTCAAACCAAAAATATGTGGCAGACTTAGTCCTCTCATTTTAAAAACAAAAGCCCATGAGTTGCTTGTATTTTCAAGAATGTCATTACCCCATCATTTTTGTGATACAATTTGTTTAAAAAAAAATTTCTGTAGATTATTATCTTTTTATGTTTTCATCCCCACTCTCTTTTGTGGATCTTAATAGCCCTTTTCCCCTATCTTTATTATTTTATTATTTCTAACAACAGGTTCCTCTATCTTGGTGAGACCTTCACGCCTGTGCAACTCATTGGAGCTCTTGTTACTCTTGCTGCAATATACATGGTTAATTACAAGACCAGTTTGGAATGAGTAAACAACAAAAGCAAAATGATGGGAAAGCTACTGTTGGCTCTAAACTTTCTACCCCAGGATTGCTTCCTGATTGTGTGCATAATGAATGACATCAGCGCAGCGGGATTTGAAAGGCACTTACCACAAGTCAAATAATACATTACCATAAGATGGCTTTGGACATTTTAGAATCACAGTATCAACTCTCAAGTATGTATGTGGTGTCATCACTCACTGATAGTCTTGAGTCCTGTGTAATACAGATGTACAGATTTAAAGCCAAATCTGTGTTCTTAAGCAGTTTTCCATGGCAGAATAATTATTTCTGGGGAAGGGACTCAGGATAATGAAAGCATTTGTGCCAGATGTGTAATGTACTAAATAAAAAATGTGAAATTTATTTGTGAAAATGCCATCAGTTTAAAATCTTTTCTTTTTGGTGCAAAGCATGCCTACAGATTTATTTGAAGTTGAACCGAGCGAAATGCTCTTCTCAATTAATAGCAAGAAAAAAGCTGGACCAACCAAACAACTCTGTCAACATAAAGTTACAGCAAAAGTTGCAAGTTTGCAACCACTGATACAATTCAACTAAAAGTTACAACTGAAAAGGTTCATCTCGTTCATTTTCAGGTTGAAACAGCTGCAAGTGGAGGCGTCGAGTGAAGACCTCTACTCGAACCAACTCGGCCTCGCCCTATTCCATTCTGCTGACGATCATCAGATTCTCTCTTCTTTTCGCTCAACTTTCTTCGTGCATGATCCGAATCACAGCGTGGCTCGGACAAAGCATGCCTCTGAAAACCCGGTGGACTCCTATTGTCCTCCCTGGTATTCGACCTTGAAGAAGTCCAGTGGTCAGTTGAATCAGCTGAATTGGGTTCCCATGAAGAAGAAGATGCCCAATGTTGTTGACCACCAACAACAAAGCTGTTGCTCCCTGAGGACTCTTGCTCTTCCACATCTCCACTATCACCCCCCACAGTACCCCTCCTCGTAGTCACATACTTGTGAAAGCTTGGTTCAGTTAGGTCATCGCTGACAAGCACTTCAGACTCCACAAAAGGGTCCTTGCTCTCTAATCTCTTCTTCCCAACTGGATTGCTCGAACTGGAGTTGAGATCGGCAACTGCTTCAAGGATGGAGCACGCCTTGGTGACGCAAGGCGGGAGAGAGATTGCTGGGGTGCCCTTTTGGTGGAAGTTTTGGATATCTTCAAGCAATAGCGCTGTATAGGAAGAGGGAGCGGGATTCAGTAGGGTGTCGGGGTTGAGGTCAAGGTCCCGTGACAGTCTCGAGGACCGGCTTCGTGTTATTGTTTGTGGTTTGAGGATTTCGGGTCCTGAGGGTACCACTGTCAATGCAACGCTGCCGGGCGTTGGTTGCAATATTTTGCCGTCATCTTTCCCCTGCTGCTGTTCGTTTGCTCTGCAACTTGAAGTTCCATACTTGTTGTCTTTGCCAGTGTTGGTTTTGTTATCGGTCCCTTGCACTGTGACTTTGTTACTTTTCACATTCTCATTGTTGCTTTGCTTCTGCATTGGAGCCTGCAGAAATTGAATGACAACAGTTTATTAAGGAATATTCCATTGTTGGAGACCATTCTTGCACTGGTTTATTAAGTCGTGCCGAAATTAAACTTGCTTAGCTAACGGTTTCTGAATTTTTTTTAGAAAACAACTCTTTGTAGGAAACACTACAAAGTTATTTTCAAAAACTGTTTTCCCACAAAAAAATGAAAACGTAGAAGATGAAAAGCACAAACAAACAAGCTCAGAATTATTCAGAAAATCAACCAACCAAACACTGTTTTTGAACCTTTTATGTGAAAGGTTGAAGATCTCAGGATTTATGTATTAATTCTTCAATATTCACATGTGACACAAACCAAATACATGATTTGTGGCTTGAATTTGGATAATTGATGTAGCTCAATCCCTATAATTGCACGATATGATTGTATTCTTCAGTTAAAAATGTGTACACGCGCACAATCTGCTGAACCACATAAATATGCCTTCTTTCACTTTCTTGCTTGTTTCATTTCCTTCACAAAACTGAACATTTTATTGTTTTTGTTTCCGAAAAACACATAAAAATGAAAACATAAACCACAACCAGAGAGAGATAGAGGGTCAAAGTGTACCTGAGACAGACTGTTCTTGTCAGCCTTGTTGCTGTGTAGAGGCACTTCAAATCCAACACAATTCTGATCAATCTCAGCCAATGGGTTTCTTCTATAAGGAGAATGCTCAGCCTTCCTAGAATTGCTTCTGCTGAGGGACAATGGCTGATTGGTGTGCCCATTCTGATTCTCATTGCCACCCCCCCTCCCATTCACCCTCGCAGGAGACTGAGACCGCGGTGACGCCACACTCCTACACCCCATTGCCGCCGCTTCCCCCCCTGCATTTCTCTTCACCGAAATCCTCTTAACTGGCGGAGCCTCCACTCCACCACCACCACCATTATTGCTCTTATCGGTGGCCGGAACAGAGACCATCTTTCCAGGCCTACATCCACCGGCATTGGCTGATGAAGTGGTGGCGCCACCAGTTATGGGTGATTCAGATCTCCTCCCCGGAGACCGGCTCACCCTCCTCCCACCACCGCTGCCACTGCTGCCTCTTTCTCTGCTTCCCGACCTCTGCTGCTGTTGTTGTTGTTGTTGGTCTCTTTCTCTGCTCGGAGTCCTCCTCCGGGAAGAAGAAGAAGAAGAGGGCCTTGATTGGCGGTGGCGCTGCCGGTGGCGGTGGATTCTCTCCGCCACCGTCTCATCATCGTCGCCATCAACAACCTCATCGTCGTAGTTTTCATACTCAAAGCCATTACCTTTCTTCTTATCTTTGCTAGGAGTCTCGTGATCGAAATCATAACTCCTCTTGGAGCCAGAGTACTTCCGATCATGGCCAGAACCGGACAAGGCGGTGGCTTTTCCGGCGGAGGAGCTGCGGCTGAGGCGGCCACACTGGATGAGAATAGCATCGACCTCTTCTTTCGTACAACTCGATGTCCTCACTACGATTCCCCCATTCGGAAATCCTCCTCCATTGCTACTAGTATTGTTGTTGTTGTTGTTACCAAGATCAGCTGATTCAGATGCAGATGTATCAGTACTGGTGGCTGTACATTGGATCTTCTGGTGAACTGGGTTGGGTTTTTCTTCGTCAGATCTTCGATCGATGTCTTGGCTCTTGCGGTGTTTGATGACAAAGATCTCCTTCTTCAGAGTCTCTTCTTCTGGCTTTTTCGTGTCTATTAATTGGGGGTTAGTGTTGGTCTTGGTTTGATTTGGAGGTGGGTCGGGAAGTGCATTTGGTGAGGAACAAATGGTGGTTTTCTTGCTCAAACAACTACCCATTTTAGACACAGAGAGAGATGGGGAATTACAGATAAGAATGGGAAATGTGTGTGTGTTAGAGAGAGAGAGAGAGAGATTTGAATAGAGTAGATAAGGGGAAGGAGTTCAAAGACCAAGAAACCCCTGTATGTTTTAAATGTAACTTTTTGGATGAGAGAGAGAGCGAGAGAGAGAGAGAGAAAGAAGAGAGAGAGAGATTCAAATTTTTGACAAACGGGCGGGCATGTGGCAATAGAGCCGTTAACTTATAAACCCTTTTGTTTAAAAAAAAAAAAAAACAAGAAATAATGTCATTTACCAACTCCTGCTGTTTACCATTATTATATTCAAGGTAATCTTATAAAAGTCAATAATTTTTTTTTTGCTCTCGTCACCCTAATAAAATGGTTAATTAGTTACATCGAGATACCTTTAATTATATCACTCTAATTATAAATATCGTATGCATAAAAATGATACGTTTTTATAATTGATAAGTCTAAAATGTATAAATTTATAGATAATGATGTTAAAATGATGTTTAAATATTGTTGAGAGCTTCTTAGTGTAATTAACGTTTACTAAAGTGGTTTTTTTTTTTTTTTAAGATTTAAATTTTTTTAATGTATGACACAATCAGTTAGAATAAAAAATTTATAAAATTTATTAGTTTGTATACTATTTTTTATATTATATATTATAATCAAGTTTTGTTAATGAATACATTAAAATTATTAGTTAACAAAATAAAAAATAATTATATATATTTTTATAATAGCTACACTTACAAAAAAATTACAACAATTTCAAACTTTTTAAAGTGTCTTTTTGACAATTCACGTTGGGCTTGTTTGTTAGCGATTATACACATAACTTATAACTTGTTTTACTTTAAGAGTTTGTGTCAAATTATTTAGTACAATTTTTACTTATAACGTATTAGGCAAAAATAGCTTAAATAAATTTAAAAAAATTGATTTTTCATAAGCTAAGAAAGAATGCTTTTATTTTTTACTTTCTAATTACTAATTTTTAACTTGAAATAATCTTCACCAAACATTCCAACATTATTTTGGTCTTATTTTATGACAAAAAATGATTGAGACCTCATTTTTTTAGATCCCTACAATCCTTTTGGATCTCAACTATTGATGGTGTAAGTCTCATGCATACATAATTAATGATTGAGATCCAAAAGAGAATATAAGAGTCATAAAAAAAATAAAAATAAAATAAGGTCCAAGCACTTTTCTTTTACAACAATGATTCATCCCACTAAAACATCACCACTAATAGCACTAATGCATTAAAAAAGTAAAAAAAAAAAAAAAAATACAACTCCAAGACCAAAACATCACATCATTAATAACGAGACCCACTGCCACCTAATTAGTGAGAGCACTAATTAGTGCTCCCAAGCGTTATTCTTTCTTTTATGACCTCGAATTCCAATCTTGAAACGATTTCGAATATCCCTGTTAACGGTCATCTCTTGGATCCACTGCATTATGCATAGAGTACTCATTTCATTTGGTTCAAATCATGATCATCAATTCACTTGCAATTATTATTTATTTTTTTATTTTTATTTTTTTTGGTGCGTGTGTGCGCGGGGTGCAACCTTTCTTCTCTCAATTGTTCAAGTTAAGGCTCAATTAGATTGCATTTTTTGTACTGAAGTTGGCCAAATGGCAACTTGTATCTTCAAGTTGCCATTTTGTGTTGAATTGGGCAAATGTCCAACTTTACAACTTTTGCCTTGTTTGGTTAGAGGTTATTTGGTTAAAATAGTAAATAAAATAAAATGTCACATTCAATTTATAATTATTTAAGGTCAAGTTTAGCATCTCCTAAAAAGACAAAAAGTCTGAAAGTTATTCAAAGGTGTTGTTTGGCAAGTTAGTTTGTGGCTAAAATAGTCACAAAAGACAAAATATGCTATTTTAGCCACAACAAACAAAACATCGCATCCAACCCATAATCATTTTACTTTTCTCTCACAAAAAAAAATTAAAAAAGTAAAAAAGTCATTCCCAAACCAAGCTTTTTAGTCTAGGCTAATATAGCCAAAAAAGTCAAAAAGCCAAAAAGTCAACATACTTTCCAAATGGAGGCAAAAGTTATAACTATTCATCAAAAAAAAATATTAATTTCCACATATCCATACAATTCAGCGATCATGTATGGCTGGTGTTGTGTAGCATTTGTTAAGAAAAATTGCATAGTTTAGGTGCAATTTTCACACACTGTTGTTCAGCCCGTGGGGGCCCATCATGGGTCCCGTTTTGATAATCTGAATTGTTCAATGTGTAGAACTCGTCGAGTACTATATGTCTGTAAAAAAATCATATTGATCGGATATCGATAACTACATGATCAAATCAGTTTTGTATAAAAAAATAGATGGTGTTATAATTAACGATTGAAAAAAAAAATCTGATCAGATAGTTATCGATATCTGATCAACGTGATTTTTTATAAGTATATAGTACTCGACGAGTTCTACACATTGAACGGTTCAGATTATCAAAATGGGACCAATGATGACCCCCACGGGCCGAACAAAACCATCCAGTGTAATGCCCGAAAAGTAGCCAATAATTTTTTGCCATCAATTCGACTGTGCAGATTGTACGGCTATGGCCCACACATCTCTAATCTTCTCCTACACACTTCTCTATACAATTTTTTAATACACATTTTTTCATAAAAAGTCAAAAAATTAACCTAAACATTCATATTTTTTCCTCAACTTTTTAGTCTAAAAACACAAAAGTGCACTTATTTAGGACATCCCAAACAACTCCTAACTTTTTTCTCTTATGACCATCAAATCAACTATAAAAAAATTAACTATCATCCCAAACACAACTTTTTTAGTTAGATTAAAATAGCTAAAAAATCAAATTGTCAACTAAAGTAATCTATTCCCAAACAGAGGCCCCGTTTGGTAGAGCTGTGGGAAAGTGATTATAACTTATAACTTATAACTGTGAATATAAGCTGATTTTTGAATTATAAATTAAGTTTCTCCTCCCTCACTCAAAGAATAAGTTGATTTTTGACTTACAAAAAGCTATAAGCTGTATTGTTAAGCTGAACCAAACACATCAAAATAGCTTAAATTAAGCTAAAAGCTGAAATTGAAATTGTCTATATGTAAACTTGTTAGTTACTCCTTAGTCGTATTTATTGTTACTATTATATGTTCTCTTTTAAACTTATGTATTTTGTAAAAAAATAAAATAAATAAACAACAAATAAACATGTGATTTTCAAATAAAATCATGTTAAATTTGCCATGCACGCTTTGCAGAAAATCATTCTTCAGTCAGGTTGAATGATTGATTGAAGAGGGTTTGATATCAGCATGAAGTCAAATTATAGATTCAATGTGTGATTTTATTGTAAAGTGAAATTCACTTAATGAGAGGGTAATTTGTGTAGCCAAATTTGGCCGAGCTAAGTTAGAGTGGCAGTCAAAGATATTTATAGGACCTATCTACGAGACTGAGCTACAAGACCTAGCTACGGGACCAAGTTATTGGACCTAGCTACGCGGCCTAGCCACGGGACCTAGCTACGGGACTTAGCTATTTCCTAGTGGCTGTCAACGCTATGGCCGAGCTACCAAGCAAGGTAGTCAAACGGAGAAAAGAGCCAAAGTAACTTGGTTGACCGCAATGTTAGCCGAGGTAAAGATATTAGCCGAGGTAAAGTTATCAGGCGAGGTAAAGGATAAGCCGAGGTAAAGCTATCAGCCGAGGTAAAGGGTAAGTTGAGGTAAAGGTGTTAACCGAGGTAAAGGTGTTAGCCGTGGTAAAAAGAGCTTAGCAAGAGGATCGCAAGTGTTAGCTCGGTCCAAGTGTAATGACGGTCACCGTGGTCGGAGTGGAGATAGGTAGCTCGGTCCAAATGTAATGACGGTCACCGCGGTCATAGTGTGCCATAGTTAGTTCGGTCCAAGTATGAAAAGGGATTATCAAGTGTTACCACGGTCCAAGTGTGATTAAAGTCACCAGGCAGTGTAAAGGAAGTTATCTCGGTCATAGTATTCAGAACCAAGGTATTTGGGCATCTTGCGGAGGACCTAGCTATCGTTAGCTTGGTCGGGGGTTTACTATGGTTAGCACGGTAGTAAGTCAACACCACAGTTGGAGTATATCAAACTGAGGTACACGCAGTGAAAGGAAGAACCAAGCCAGCTGGAGCTCGGTCTAGTCTGCGGCTTTAGCATGGTCATGGTAGCTCGGTCGTATTGACATCCAACCGTGGTAAAACCATTTCACTTGGTTTAAGCAGTGAGGGGGGTGTTGAAGGATAAGCATTATCTTTCAGGAATATGATTCCTAGGAGGACTCTACATGGAGGAGTAAGAGTCCTACTCGGATTGTGCCACGCGGAACCTATAAAAGCTCATAACATCACCTATGGAGAGGTAACACAACTTTGACTCTCGAATACATAGAGCTTTTGTCTATTTGTCTATTTTGCTAACTGTTGGCTACATATTTTGTAAAAGCCAGTTACAGTTCGACACGTGGCATAGTAAGGGTAATAAAGGAAGGTTATTCAAGCCTTTAATCCTGATCGTACACGTGACAATAAACATTGGTCCTCACAAATAAACGGGATGCAAGATGACGTGTCTTCAAACGGTTACTCATATTCAAATCTAAGTACAAGAGGGAAGCTCAACTGCCAGTAATGGCGTAATGGAGCTACTTGTAAGGAAGCATGACCAGCGATCATGGAGGAGCAGTTCGACAGTTCGAAGTGCAGTTCGAAGGTCATCACTGACGAGTATAAATAGCAGGGTAGCCCCCAGAAAGAGGGACGGACTCAGACCATACAAACCAGTCATTTACTTCATATATTTTCTTTCCAGTCATTTACATTTCCAGTCCTTAAATACCTGTTCTTTAAATACCTGCACTTTAAATACTCGCACTGCACTTCGATTCATAGGAGTAGCTTCAAGTAGATTCAAGTAGATTGCTGTTGTAAACCTCTCCGAGGCTGAGTTCGGACCGTTGTAAGTGTTCATTTTTATGAAATACTTCAATTGTTCTTCATATTACTGTTATTTCTCTTAATTTCTCCTAAGTCAAGCCACCAGTAAAAGTCCTCTTCATTGAGGCTGAAAAGAACTAAAACACAATCGTCTGATAATTGGTTGGCAATTATAATTTCTGTAAGGACTGATTGATCCTTGCTGGCACGCTCACATTCACAAAAATACCCTTCGAAAAGCCAAAAAGCCAACATATATTTTTGGCACGCCCAGTGGGACTTAATTAAAAATGGCTAGAAGAAGACGACAAGGAGAAAATGAACGCTTCGAAGAAGGCGTGGAAGGAGAGGTAGAAATACCAAATCCAGAGGATAATGTGGTAACACATCCTGTGGAAACTCCTATATTGTCAGAACCCATGGTCGAGCAGACCAGTACTTCTGGACAAGAACCATATGTTCATATTATTGGACAAAACCAAGGAATTGGACCGTCCACTATGCCAACAAATCCATGGGATGGTTTAGTGAATGCCATGGGACAACAACTAATGAACACAATGGAAAGGTGGGCAACATCCTTTTTGGATCGAATGAATAACCACCAACCAACAAACACAAGACAAACGGAGGAAGTTGTAAATGTCCCCCAACAAAGATTGGCTAGAGAAAAACAGCCTATGCAAGTTAATGGTCAAACTAGTACCCAAAACTTTGAAAGACCATCACCTCAGTCTTGGTATGAACCCATTTCAAGGCCTATAGCAGGCCAAAATACCTCAGCACTTAATAATGAAGCCACACAAGTTGGTGGATCTGGCCAAGTACAAGAAATTGGTGTAAGAATGGTTACAAATCCTATGTTCGAAGCCATACCTGGCACAAGAGGGTACACCAATCCCTTATTCGAATTTACACCCGGGGGGTTGGAGGGTTTTCCTACAAATGGTAGAGACACGACACCTGTCCCAGCACCTGTTGCAGGTCCTTTCGCAGGTCATGCTCAAAGAGGTTACCCATACCCTCAACAGCAACCTGCACCGCAAGGACAACCAGCCCCAAATTTACCACCTTATGGACCAAGAGGACCACAAGCACAAGTTTATCCACCAAATCCTGTGTTTGCTCCTCCAGTAGTGGTTCAGCAGGCACAAAATATGGTCCCTAGAGACCAGATTGTTGATATTGTTAGGGAGATATGTGGACCAATGGCTCGGGGGGTCCAGACTCCTATATACAGAAAACCATACCCAGAATGGGTAGATAGGGTACATGAATACCCAAGGGGATTCAGGATACCAGATTTTACCCTTTTTTATGGGACTGGAAATCAATCAACGATAGAACATATTGCTAGATTTGCTGCTCAATGCGGTGAATTCACTAACCATGATTATATGAAATTGAGATTATTTCCAAATTCCCTAACGGGAGGAGCATTTGTATGGTACATCAACCTTACACCTGGCTCCATTCAAAATTGGCAACAAATGGAAGAGGCATTTCATGCCCAATTCTTCCAATCAGAACCAGAAGTATCTATGGCAGATTTGGCTAGGTTGAGTCAAAGGCCTGAAGAAAAGGCTACTCAGTTTATTGCCAGATTTAAAAGGGCTCGAAATAAATGTAGAGTCATCCTGCCAGAGCCAGAATTCGTCAGATTGGCTCAAAATGGTTTAGAATTCAGGCTTCGAAAGAAGTTTGATTCAACTGAATTCAGAGATTTGGTCGAACTGACCTATAAGGTGTCTCGATATGAAACATTATTAGAAGAGGAACAAGATCGAAATAATGCATCATATAAGACATATTATAGAGATCCTAATTATGAAATAGATGCAGCAGAGATTGTAGGCAAAGAACCTGTAATCTGTGAAGCATTAATTCGTAAGGATACAACTATAGACCAGCAGTTTAAAAAGAAAGACTTTCACAGAAAATACTCTTTCGATTTAACAAAAGCAGATGACATCTTTGATCATTTGCTCGCGGCTAATTTCCTTAAGTTGCCTAAAGGAGTAAAACTACCATCTCCGGATGAACTGAAAGGAAAAGTATACTGTAAATGGCATAATTCTTGGTCTCACTCGACTAAAAACTGCATTGTTTTTCGAGACAGGATCCAAGAACAGATTCGGAAAGGAAGTTTGAAGTTCTCAGCTAAAACAGAAAAAGCCATGGGAATTGACAGTGATCCCTTTCCAGAAGTTGGAGAGGCAGCAGCCAATGTCATTACATCAGATTTCCAGAAACATAAAGCAGCGGGGATTAGAAAAGGGTCTTCTGGGATAGTTACCCTAGATAGTCGAAGAGCATCAAGAAGGCAGAGTTCTTGAAGGTCCAATGTCCTAGCAGGGACAACTCGGTCGTACCATTCTTGCCACTCTGGTCTCATCGTGGGCCAGCATCGGTGAGGACGATTGACTTTCCAGCCTTGCCAGTCGAGACCACCTTCATACAGAAGGCATTGATTCTCCAAGCGAGGATATAGGGCGGGAAGCTCGGAAGGGATCTCCTTGAAAATAGGTCCTAGCACGTACTCTCGCTGCACATGGCGACGAGGGATAAAGAAACGCCCATCGATAGCACTTTTCTCATCACCCTTGTATTTCTCACATTCAGCATCAATAAGCCGCTTCAAAGCCACAGATGAGCTTACGCGCTCTATGGTCGGAACTTTTGATGGGGAAGAAGCCATTGATCGTGGGTTTTCGGAAAATATAGAAGGGAGTAGAGAGAAATGGAAATCCAAAGGGGATTTGAATGTGTAAGCAATTCCGGGGCACAGAGTGAAAAGGTTTTAAATAACTTTTGTGTGCGGGGATACATCTCGTAAGTCATTAAGTACTAAAATGTGCGAAAACAAGGAATCTCTTTCAACATCGATAATTTCTGGAGGGAAAAGCACATTGATGCCAGCTTCGAAGCCACATTTTTGCGCTAAAATTTCAAACAAAAACGGCTTCGAAATGCAGGAGCCGACTTCGAAGCATACTGCATGCTTAAAAATGTCTGAATATTCAAAGTATTGGTCTACTTCAAAAAATCTAAAGACCTGTTCGAAGTGATAACATTCGAAGCAAGCCCTAGAACTCTTTAAGGAAAAAAGGGCATTGTTCGGAACATCCAAACCAGTTATTGGTTTGAGCAAGAAGGAATTACCATAGTTTGCCCTTCGAAGCCAAAAGAGATCAGTTTCAAATTGATTGGCTATATCAACTATGACCATATATTGGTTACAGTTAATATAAAGTCATTAAAATCAAAGTACTAAAATGATATCTGCCAGAATTGTCAATTTTACTCCATGAATTGGAAGAAGACATGATTGGTTCTTTTAGTACTTCATTAAACAGTTGATTCGAAGTATGAAATTGTTCAATTCAAAGTTATGAGTTAGCTTTTAGAGATAAAAGGAAACAGAGTCAAACAGTGTTAAGTACAGAAAGACTTTGTTTATTACATTAAGTAACTCTATCTCGGTACAAATTCAAGCTCATAAAAATAAGGAATAGAATAAATAACAAGGTCATGAAATTTTGTCCAGCAATGGTCAATAAATTTCTGTTCTTTCTTTATTATTTCTTCTATTTCTTCTAAAGTCGATTGCATAAGCTGATGAGCCCTCACTTCATAATAGAGTTCTTCAGCCTTTGCTTCGAAGGCCTCTTCCCTCGATTTTTGTTCCAAGTCATCCATAACCAAACCATCCCAGTACGTAGAATCTTTATTCCTGAAGTCATCGAGCTCTTCGATGAGATTCTCTGCTTCATATTGGGCATGAATTCGGAGAGATAAAAGTTCATCCAGATTTTGGATGGTGATCTTAGAATTCTGATGCCAGTAGAGGAGCACTGGGAGTTGGTCCAAAAACAAATGGAGCTCTGCTTGAGCAAGAGGGTTGAGGACATGACCCCTAGTGAGGATATCACAAGCCCATTGGAAATTCTTAAGAGGAATATCATCCTCAAGAACATTGAAGGGCAGGTGGGAGAAAGCCGCAAGCAAAAGTTGAGCTTGCTTTCGCTCGGCTGGAGAAGGGGGTGACGGAGGTTGGTAAGGTGGAAAGACTTTGTCCATTGGAAGGGCAAGTCTTAGTTTTTCTGTCCAGGAAAGGATGGGAGGAGGAGAAGGAGAAGATGATTCTGCTTCAGAAGACGAAGGGGAAGGAGCAGGTGTTTCTATCTCAGAGGATGCAGATGCAGAAGAAGGTGTGGATGCTTCTATTATGGGAGATGGCACGGGAACAGAAGGAGCAAAAGCATTAATATAGTCAAGCCAATCAGAAGAACAAATCTTCGCCTTTTTGGCTAAAAATGAAGGGGTATACCCTTGTGCTTCTTCTGAACGTTGGGCAGGATGCATTATCTTCGTAGGCATGGAAGAAGTATACCAAGCCACAAGCAGATTCTCCTCCAAGCTACGTCGAAGGTCAATGGGCGCGTAAGGGTAGACCACTGAGCTTCGAGCGTAGGAGGGAAACTCCAAAGGGTCAGTAAACTCAACAAAATGATGATTGATTCGCTCCCTTAGATCATAAGTCTCAGGAGAGGACCAGATTGTCCAGCCAGAAGCTCCAGAGGATGAAGAGGTCACAATTTCATCCCATGCAGAGGTCTGTGAAGAAGAGTTTCCTAGATCCATATTTTCAACTTGTCGAAGCAAAGGCTCGAGGGTAGTTCGGTCAGAATACAAAGGGAGCTTAGGGGAAGAATTCTTTGTATCTGTAAGTTTGTAAACCAAGGGATTAAAAGCAATGTGTTCATAGTCCAGAGGTTTATAATCTACAAAAGCCTCCATTACCTGAATATAGAAGGGCGGGTAAAGGTGGCTAATGAATGCGTGGAGGTTCTTTCGAGGGGGAACAACATCACTCAAAGGCTCTTCATATGCTTGATCAATAGAAAGGGAAGTTGATGCAGCCATAACCTGTTCGAATACTAAGGTATTGGGATGTTCGACGAGTTAATGTAGATGATCTCCAAATGGATGACGGTTGTATTTCCAGAATATGGACTTCATACACGTTCTGGAAGCGCGGGAAAATTGCAATCCACTAATATCACCAAGTATTGGGTATATTAGTGCGGGGGGTAATGTTGGCTACATATTTTGTAAAAGCCAGTTACAGTTCGACACGTGGCATAGTAAGGGTAATAAAGGAAGGTTATTCAAGCCTTTAATCCTGATCGTACACGTGACAATAAACATTGGTCCTCACAAATAAACGGGATGCAAGATGACGTGTCTTCAAACGGTTACTCATATTCAAATCTAAGTACAAGAGGGAAGCTCAACTGCCAGTAATGGCGTAATGGAGCTACTTGTAAGGAAGCATGACCAGCGATCATGGAGGAGCAGTTCGACAGTTCGAAGTGCAGTTCGAAGGTCATCACTGACGAGTATAAATAGCAGGGTAGCCCCCAGAAAGAGGGACGGACTCAGACCATACAAACCAGTCATTTACTTCATATATTTTCTTTCCAGTCATTTACATTTCCAGTCCTTAAATACCTGTTCTTTAAATACCTGCACTTTAAATACTCGCACTGCACTTCGATTCATAGGAGTAGCTTCAAGTAGATTCAAGTAGATTGCTGTTGTAAACCTCTCCGAGGCTGAGTTCGGACCGTTGTAAGTGTTCATTTTTATGAAATACTTCAATTGTTCTTCATATTACTGTTATTTCTCTTAATTTCTCCTAAGTCAAGCCACCAGTAAAAGTCCTCTTCATTGAGGCTGAAAAGAACTAAAACACAATCGTCTGATAATTGGTTGGCAATTATAATTTCTGTAAGGACTGATTGATCCTTGCTGGCACGCTCACATTCACAAAAATACCCTTCGAAAAGCCAAAAAGCCAACACTAACTTAGGCATCGGAGAGGTATCCGGCATACACCCGCCGGCTAGCTCACGTTTGTGTTTTCAAGGAGTAAAGCGACGACGTACGGCGGAGCGTAGACTTGATCAACAGGATTATACGAGAAGGTTTATTTCTTTCCTGTACACTTAATTATGGCATTGTTTGGGAACTTGGTTTGGGGCTAAAATAGCCACAAAAAACAAAATAGGCTATTTTAGCCACAAAAAACAAAACATCAAATCCAATCCATAATCATTACAATCCTCTCTCACAAAAAAAGTCAAAAAAACCAAAAAGCCAAAAAGCCCTTCCCAAACCAGGCTAAAATAGCCCAGGCTAAAATAGCCAAAAAACCAAAAAGCCAACCCACTTCCCAAACGGAGGCTATTTATTCTAAGAAAGAAATGCTAAATGAGATTGCATGTTTAATTGTGATTTCAATTTTGCCATGTTGGCAAAGTTGCTTAGATAGTATTTATTGAGAGTGATCACTAACTTTTCTCACTCTCTAAAATCTTCTCTTTAGAATATTTTAAAAGTTTTCTCATAAATCTAAAAGAATGCGAAAAGATTTAGAAAATTTTGGAAATGCAGAGACATTTGGAAGATTCTAGAACATCCTAGAAGGTTCCCGAACATTGGAGAAGTTTTGAGAAATTTAAAAAGTTTCGAAAGGTTCTAGAATATTTTAGAGAAGTATAGAAAACTCTAATATGTACTAGAGTAATTTAGATAATTCTAAAGTACAGTGAAAACATGAGTGTATTCTAAAAAGTTTTTTACTAGTATAAATATGAGATAAGTGCATGTATTAGCACTACAAGAAATTTCACTTTTGGCGATTAAAATTTTAGTTGCCAAAAGCCTTAGTTTAGTCGCCAATTACTTTTGGCGACTAATATATTTGGTCGCCAATAGTTCATCGGGGAAGACAATCGGCGACTAAAATTTTTTTGGTAGCTACGCTATATATTTTTACTTTTAGCGACTGAATTATTTAGTAGCCAATTGAGCATGTATGTTTGGCGACTATTTAGTAGCCAAAAGTTTTACTTTTTGAGAATTGACGACTAAAATTTAATGGCCAAAAGTTTCTTTTCTACAATTGGCGACTAAAAGTTTAGTAGCCAAAAGTTTCACTTTTTGGCAATTGGCGACTAAAATTTTAGTAGTCAAAAGCACCTATGATATTTGTTTAGTCGCCAAAAGGTCTCATCTAGTTTTTATAATTTATTTTGTAATATTTTTTGCGCCACTTGTAACTTGTGTATATACAAAATTATTAATCTATTCATTCATTCATTTAATTTTCAACCATTCAATAAAAATATTTCTTCACAACATGTAGCATTCAATTTTCAACCATATACAAAACTTAACTATTAACTGTACATATCAAAGAAAATAAGAATTCATAAACATAATATAATCCAACAAATGCATATAATATCCAAACCAACAATTAAAATCCAAATTAAATAAAATCTTAATAACAAAACATATCAGGTGTATATGTTTTCTATAAACAAAAATATAATGTAAATTGCGCTCATGCAAACATCATCAATCTGTCCAAAAAACATCACTGTATCCATGCCAACATCATCAATCTGTAACAAAAACATAATATCCATTAATATTTTATTGAATAACATTTGCATTTACAATTATAAAAAATGAAGAGTCTATTTCCAAACTCATATATTGCTTATTTTTTAAAAATAAATATGTGAAATATATAACTACAAATAGAGACACATATTAAATGAACAATTTAAATGATTGAACTATGAGCCTACAAATTCAAAACAAGTTGCATTTTATAAATAATTTTTGAAAAATATATGGTTTTTTTGGATAGCTCTTTTGGATAACTTTTCAACAACCCAACTAAGGCATAACCTCAAGTCAAAGCGAGACTCAAAGAAGGAATAATAAACTTTTCCTATATTTCAACAATGTTGCCCAAATGGTGACTTTGCTATTTTTTGGCATAACACTCTCCCTCAATTTATTCTCCCATTTCAAAAATAACATACTACATACTATACTACACAATCAAACTTTATTGACTTAATTTAACATACTACATATTATACTGCATAATGTTTCTCAAATACAGATGTTCGTCAAATGCCTAGGCACAATGTTAGAATCACCACTACATACTTGAGTATCAGATGCATTTGTGGTGAGCTTTAATAAAATGCTCAATAGCTACTCCAAGCCCCCCAAGATCCGTTGGTGTGAGAACTATATAGAATTGTTAGAAAAAGAAAAAGCAGGAAATAAAAAACTGTCACGACCCAATCCCGCTCCTATACGTTTAGTGTCGTAATCGGCCAATAATCCTTGGATTACCAAAGACCTCTTAACATAATAACATATAAATAGGGGTTGCGGAAGCAAATACATGAAATATACATAGTCCATCTAGCAATGAAGACATATATGGGACAGATAATCTTAAACTTTCATAATCATCCAGGTGATCAAAACAAAATACATCAATTATGTCACTACATGTAAATTCAACAGAAAACTGGTTCGTAAATCAGAAGCAACAAAAACTTATACATCCACAAAACACAGCCACGAGGCTTGACTTAAACCGAAACCTCCTCGGGAGGCACAAGGGTTGGCTGACAAAACAACTGAGGCACCAAGTCCTCAACTCAGAGCTTGGTTACATGCTTGATCACCTACATACATAATATAAATAGTGAGCGAAATCCCAGTGAATAACAACAGAGTAAAGGGTTAAATGAATGATATCCCATAATTGAGTCTGTACATAGAACCAATTCGTATTCATGTTCTCATTCAATGCGTATACAGAATTCAAGAATCACGTTTGATCATTCATAGTTCATCCGTTAGCGCTAACAGATCACATACAGAACATCATAGATCATACTTGTCAGTTCCATAGAGGAATCTCCAGCCGGGTACGGATAACTTGTTAGTTCCATAAAGGAATCTCTGGACTGGATACAGATAACTTGTCAGTTCCATAAAAGAACCTCCAGCCGGGTACAGATAACTTGCCAGTTCTATAAAAGAACCTCCAGCCGGGTACAGATAACTTGCCAGTTCCATTAAGGAACCTTTGGTTCAGGTACAGATAGCAAACTTGAATTATAGCATAAAGATCACAACATTTGTCAGAGTTGGCCAATCATTCATAGTACAGAACGTAACATTTCATAAAACATATCTTATTTCATACACAGAAAATAATTTAACTTGAACATAGCTTTACTAAGTTATTACTCATAGATAACCGGTGGCTCCAAATAGACGAGTAGACTAGGCAATTCGCTTAACTTGAGGTGCGTGACCTACATAACATGACAGATACATACATTGCAACACACGCTCGGATTGTACATAACTTATTTCATTTGTTCTTAGTGTGTTTCTAGCCTTTATTCTCATAATAATGTCTTGATCTTGGCCTAGGAATACCTAGGATGGAATGGTGATGCAAAAATGTACTTGAAAACATTTTTAAAAACTTACTGAAACAGGGTCCACGCTTGAGCGTGGTTTTCCTCGCTCGAGCGGATATGCAAAATATGAAGGTTCGCTCGAGCTCAATTTCCTTCGCTCGAGCGGTCTGCAAACTTTTGAAAAAGTACTAGTTGCGTGAAATTCCCCCTCAACGATCGCTCGATTCTCGCCCGAGCGTAAGACTTAGACCTTCGCTCGAGAGTGACTTTTGTGGCTCGAGTGATCTGCAAAAACACATGAACTTCTGGGAGTATGCATTTCATGCTCGAGCGGACTTCTGGTCGCTCGAGGAAAGGTGTAAAAACAAAGGTGGTCGCTCGAGCACATAATACTTCGCTGGAGCGGAGGGTGCAAATTCTGGAATTTCTAGATTTGCTTCCAAGGTCCAAAACTCAATCTTAAAGCATAAAAACTTGATTTTTCTATGCCAAAACTTGAGGAAAGACTTAGAAACTCATAAAACATTATGAATTAAGGATCATTTCAAGAAATTATGGCCCAATAGCTTGCCAATTGTGCAAAACAATTTCAACTTAAAATTTATGAATGTTCCATGAATATGATATGCATGAATTTCTTTGAACTTAAGCTTCTCAAAACATGATCAAAATGCTACAAAACAACATGAAACTTGATGATTTCCCAAAATTAAGGTGAATTCAAGACATGCATGAGGAAATTCTTGGCAATTAAACTCGAAATATGAGAAAATATGTATGCATGCATGGTATGGCTCAATACTCTTCATTTTTAACTCAATTTTTACTTTAATCAACATAATTCTCTTATGATCATGCATTATAGTCTAGATTTCAAGGCTTAGGGATAAAATTCTTACCTAGAGACTTGAGTTTACAAGTGTTGAAATTGTAACTCTCAAATTCTCTTCAATCTCTCAACAATTCTTGCAAGTTTCCCATTTCTTACTTGATCCCAAACCCTTCCTTAGTCTCTCACTTCTTTCTCACGTTTGAGTCACAAGATGAGGGATTGAAATTGTATGCTTCATAGTCTTGAATCAACAATTTGCCTTATATAGGCTTGGGCAAAAGTGTAATTATTTATTGATCAAGTTAATCAAGTAGACATTAAATTATTTTAATTTAATCGTTCCGAACCGAATTTCAATTAAACCTACCATAAAATTCTAAAAATTCTAGTTAACACATAAATCAAGTCAATTTTTGAATTGGATGCCGATAAGGCCTTCAATTCGTAATCCAAAACGGAAACATGAAAATATCTTTCTACGTTAAACAGATATAAACACATATAATACAATGTATGATGCAAAATTTCACTTTAATTTCTTTTTAGGTATAATTAAACATGGATTAATGTTAACTACGGGTCGGGAATGTTACAAAAATAGTCTGCTAAGCTAAACTGGGATAGAATGAATATTTGCAGACATGTTCAACAAACATATGTAGATATATCTTCGATGCCTTCGCAGACATGCTTACTTATCGCAAAATATCAGCCATTTGTAAACTGGACACAATTATGGTGCAATGGTAGCCACGGTAGCATTTTCCGACCTTAAAAACAAACCTACATTTGCAGTAATCATTTATACAAGAAAATTAAAGGTCTTGAAATGGAAGGTTTCAAATCTTCAAATCAACTCATTATTTTTTGATTTTAAGTGAATCAACCCTATAACGCTGTTCAAATTCAACTAACATCTAAATGGTTTTTTCTTTTCCTATCATTCATAACCGCATCTCCATGAAATTAGAAGACTCACCGATGGTTATTCCTATATTTCAACAGTGTTGCCCAAATGGTGACTTTTATTTTTTGGCACAACACTCTCCCTCAATTTATTCTCCCATTTCAAAATAACATACTACATACTATAGTACACAATCAAACTTTATTGACTTAATTTAACACACTACATATTATACTACACAGTGTTTCTTAAATACAGTTGGAAAGAAAAATAATGATTTTGACTAACTTTGTTGAGCTATTTAGCTAGCAATTGAAGAGAAAAAATTTGAACTTTTGCTATTTTTTAACAGTCTATCTCAAAACAGACATATGTATATAGGCAAATTGGTATCATGATTAAGTACAAAAATGCAAGTATGAAAGTAGGTAATTAATTAATGAAATTACCAGATTGGACTTGGATAGAGACTTTGGAGCAGTGGTAGAAGAATATGAAGTCGAAGCAAACGAAAAATTGCGAGAAGAACCCGAAATTGGGCCTTTGATAGGGAAATACCTGTTCTTCTCCTCATCAAAATAGAACCTTGGAAGATCTACACCCACATACATACATACATACATATGTATATATATGAAATTAATTTTTGAAAAAATCACATATACATAGAAAGGAAGATAGATAGAGAGAGAGCGAACCTTGTGGCATCGTTGGAGAGAGATAGAATGATGATAAAACAGAATAGAGACACAGAAACACACACACACACACACACAGGGGAAGAAGGGAAAATACCAAGGTGTGCTCCAATGGTTGCTGCGAGTGAGAAATAGAGAGAAAAAACGCTGCTCTTGCGAGAAATAGATAGAAGAGAAGCTTCAACTCTCTGATTTATAACCAAAAAAAAATATCATTTGTTATAAAACCCTAGATATTGGGTGAAGATATATATATATATATATATATAGAGAGAGAGAGAGAGAGAGAGAGAGAGAGAGAGGAAGAGGCCAAAAATACCTGGTGTGTGCTAGAGGAGACAAAAATCAAGGTAGCTACTATTGTTCATCGCTGGTGAGGAGATGGGTGGTTCCGTTGCTGGTGGAGAGGTGGGTTATACCGTCGCTAGTAAGGAGGTGGGTACTCGTGTGCGATAGTAGTAGATGGTGGCCGCTAAGAAGGTCGCCTGTGATAGAGTGAGAGAAACAAAAAGAGAGAGAAGAGGGATGATAAGAGAGTGGAATGAGAAAGGACTGACAGAGTAGTCTAATATTTTAAGGGACAAAGTTTGATCAATGCCGACTAAATTTTTGTAGTCGTTGAAAGTATTTTATAAATCCCTCGAAAATATTTCAAATGTCTCCCTCCAAAAATTTTAGTTCTTTGGCGACTAAAATTCTTTTTTGTCGCTGAAAATAAACTTTTGGTCGCCAAAGGTAAAAAATAATTTTTTATTTTCCATTTGGCGACTAAATAGTTTTAGTAGCCAAAACTCAATATACGGCAACTAAAATTCTTTTTTGTCACTGAAAATAAACTGTTGGCGACCAAAATTTTAGTCGCTAAAGGTAAAAAATAATTTTTTATTTTCCATTTGACGACTAAATGGTTTTAGTAGCCAAAACTCAATATATGGCGACAAATTCTTTTTTGTCACTAAAAATAAACTTTTGGCAACCAAAATTTTGGTCACCAAAGGTAAAAAAAATATATATTTTTTATTTTTCATTCGGCGACTAAATGGTTTTAGTAGCCAAAACTCAATATATGGCGACTAAAATTCTATTTTGTGGCCAATTCTGGCATTTTTAGCGACTAAATTTTTTTTTAGTCGCCAATAACCAATACCCCGACTAAAAAAAATTAGTAGCTAAATATTTTATTTTTATTGACTAAAAAAAATTTTGGTCGCCAATTCCACAACTTTTGGCGACTAAATTTTTTTTAGTTGCCGATTTTAGTCGCCGAATGTGCATTTTGTTGTAGAGTAGGCATTGAGTAATTTAGTGGTCAAGCACTACAAGAGTAATTTAGTGAGAGTGCCCTAAAGTCCTGTATGAGTGTGCTCAAGTCTTGTATGAGAAAGACACAAGGTCTAAGTGTGAGTGCTTGAATATATTGTGTGAGTGAATAAGTGAGGTGTATTAGTGTATGGTTGTTGTGTACAAATATTTTGTGTACTTAAGTGTTATCAATAAAAGTTATATTTCTAGATCTCTGTGTTAAATTGAACAGTATTTGGTTCGTTTAACACAAAATTGCTACTTAAACATGAAAGTTTAAATGAAGTAGTGTTTTCAAGTTACAATTTCAAAAGTTGTATTTTGTTAAATTGTTTTGAGACTGTAGTATTTTTATAAATAATCTTTTAAAATATATTATTTATCCAAAAGACTCATAAGGTAATTACTAAATTGACCAATCAACGTGTTTGATTTACACAACTGCAAATATCTTAGGTAGAAAATTGAATTTTGAGAGACATTTAATTTTTAAATATTTCAAGAATTAAATTAGTTGAAAACAAACAAACAATCATGCTAATGACAGCCAAATTCGGCAATAAAAAAGGGAAGAAAATATCAAAAAAGGTAAAATTTTAAGAATTTTTTTTACACATTCCAAAATATTTTTGCATTTTTAGACACATTCACATATTGTAAAGCATATTTTGCACATTTATCAAGATTAATAACAAGAAATTGGACGATGGTTAACATTTTTCTCAAACAAAAAACTATTCAAGAGGAACGATTGGATCATATGATGTGCTGACGCAATCATTGCGTTGATTTTTATTCTAATTGTATCAATTTCATCATTGACTAATAGCATTTGATTCCCACTTCTTGTGTGCATCATGTGAGTATAAGGATATCCAATGAAAAATAACATTTCACCCATAATTTTCTTTAATATATATATATATATATATGCGCGAGCGCGCGCATAGAACTTAGAAGATCTTATTTTCAGAATTTATTTATGCTCGAAAAACTCAGGCTGGCCTAGAAGGAGTACTCAAATTTAACCGATTTAAGCATGTTTGTTTTGAGGGGTAAGGGTGTGAGATTGGACTATTAGTCCCACCGAACTAATAGTTCATAGTTTGTTTGTAAAATTTTACTCCGGACTAATAGTTCCCCCGGACTATTAGTTCCACAAATATGAGACTATTCTATCCCATGGGGGTGTGTGGGATAGAAACCATGAGATTGGTATCCCATGGGATTATTTGGTGAAATGTCCATTTTAACCTCCATGCTATTACTTAGTAAACAATTAGAAAGGGTAAAATAGTCTTTTGAACATTTATAAATTAGTTTTTTAGTGTTGTTAATTTAAAATTATATATTAAATAAAAAAATTAAATTATAAATTATAAATTTAATTTAATTAAAAATAATAAATTAAAAATTATGGCCTTATAAATTAATTTTTTTAAGTGTTGTTAAAAAATTAAATTTACATATTTCTCTAAAATTATTTTTTTAGTGTTGTTAATTTAAAATTATATATTAAATAAAAATTATAAATTATAAATTAAATTTATTTAAAAATAATAAATTATAAATTATGGCCTTATAAATTAAATTTTTTTAGTGTTGTTAAAAATTTAATTTATATATTAAATAAAATTATTTTTTTATTGTCGTTAATTTAAAATTATATATTAAATAAAAATTATAAATTATAAATTATAAATTAAATTTAATTGAAAATAATAAATTAAAAATTATGGCCTTATAAATTAAATTTTTTTAGTGTTGTTAAATTATAAATTATAGATTACAAATTTAAAATTATATATTAAATAAAAATTATAAATTATAAGGATAAAATAGTCTTTTGAACATTTATCCTTATCCAGTCCGTCTAACCAAACATTGGATTTATTAAAAATAGTCCAATCCAGACATCTAATCCCATGACTAAACAAACATAGGATACAAATTCAGTCTAACCAAATAGTCCAGGAACAATGTATCCCGGGACTAACAATGCGATAGATTATAATCCCTCCTTATCCAGTCTGTCCAAACAAACACACCCTTAATTTACTGGCTAGAACTCTTATTTTTCATTAGGAGGTCATGAGTTTCACACTTTATCCCATATATACCCAAAATAAAATCTTAAATAAACCAACGTTCAACATTGCTCAACGGCTATCGGAGACCAATCTGAGGGTACGTTAGCGTATGGCGATAGGTCGGTGGGCCACTAAAGTCGCTGGACTTGTCATCACCAAGGCCACCTCCCTGTACAGATACGTGCACTATGCAGCCTTTTCCTTAGAGGTCAGCAAATGTTGGGGAGACAGATGGCGCACTCTCTATTGCACCACTTGTTAATACCGTTACGGGCCAGCAGAGAGACCTCTGGACTAAGGCTGATATGGAGGACTATGGGCTGCGATCTGATTAGGGTCTGATCCATAGCCCAATCAATACAAGGGCTGGGCCTTGTTGCCAAAAGCTTGGGCCAAGCTATTTTGTTACGGAACCACTAGAGAGCCTAATAGACTTTCAACCCAAGTTTTTGAGGAAGATTCTGAAAATTCTGGGCCTCCTTTGTTGGCTTCAATTGGTCCGTAGAAGGGGTTAAATTTAATTGGCCCACCCCCAGCATTTAGTTCTCACAACCCATTTAATTTCTTGGATGGGTGTCTATCTAAAGCTCTTCAACACTTATCCATCGAAAGGAAAGCAGATGACGATGAAGCCCTAGACCTACATAGCTCAAAAACCCTGAGAATTGGGGATGTTAATAAGCTTTTGCTCAAGCTCCTTTGACCAAACCAGGTCAGCAAAAGTCAGGAACTCTCAAGAGGTACTCAACCTGTGGCAAATAGGGATGGCAATTCAAACCCAGCCTGACGGGGACCCGATCCCCCGACCCCGATTAGAACGGTTTTTCCAAAAATTACTCCCCGTAGGGCCGGGAATGGTATCAAAAATTAAATCTCCGATAATTTTCGGGCTAGGAACGGGATAGGTTTTCCAACCCTGGCCTCGGCCCGGCCCGGCCCCTGAATTATCCCCGAAGGTAGCCCATATATATATATATATATATATATTATATTTATAAACCATTCATTCTCTCTCAGTCCATTTTTCTCTTATTTCGAATCCCTCATTTCTACACCCAAAAGAATCCCTCATTTCTCTCTCTCTCTTTTTCTCTCTCTCTCTCTCTCTCTCTACTCTACCGCCGATCTCTACTCACCACTCTCCTCCATCGCCGATCTTCACTCGCTACTCCCCTTCACCACCGATCTTTTTCACTCTCCGCTCTCCTTTCTCGCAGCGTCTCTCTCTCTCTCTCTTTCGCTACCACCGTCGTCGTACACCACCGTGAAGCCACTGATCGGAAGCCACCATCACCACCGATCCCTCCGTTGCCACCAATCTGAAGCCATGACCAGGACCGTGAAGCCCCCCCCTCTCTCTCTCTCTTTATATATATATATATATATATCTGTTGTTGATTGATGAACAAATTTTTTTTTCCAAGTTGTTATCTATATTATATCTGTTGTTGTCTGTTGTTGTTGATGAAGAATATTATATCTGTTGCGTGTGGGTTGAATGTGTGTGTGTGTCGAACAGATCTGTGTACATACAGATTATTTTTTATTTATTTATTTTTTTGTTCTTGTGTTTGTATGTGTGTTGAATAGATTCGTCGGGGGTTGTTTGGGGTTGGGGAAACCCAATCCCCGTTAGGGGACGGGAATGGGAGAGGTGAAGGGTTCCCCGCCGGGGATCGGGGCCGGGGCCGAAAATTTGGTTACTATCGGGGATCGAGGACGGGGAGGGACATCCTCGGCCTCGCCCCGCCCCGCCTCGTTGCCATTCTTAGTGGCAAAGCAAGGAAAGTGAAGTGTGGTAACTTGAATGACAGAAAAGAGGGACAAGTGGGCGATATTGGTCTGGTGAATGTTGTGCTTCAAGAAACAGAAGGTGGGGTGGTAACTAATATCTCTATCCCAGTAAGTGTGAATTCTGTTTCTTTTGATTTTGGTGATACATTATCCTAAGTACCTAGTACTTTTCCCGATGTGGAATCTACCATTGATAATTGGGCTATGGTGGTTGGCCCTAAAAAGCCACAAGCTCCATGCTGATTATCAGCTGGAATTGTTAGGGGATGGGGCGACCCATGACAATCTAGAACCTCTGAGGGTTATCCTATACTCATCGTCGCTCAATAATTTTCCTTATGGAGACAAATAATAAACAGTCTACTTTTGAAAGGGTGAAGAGATGTCTCCACTTCCCTGACAAGTGTTGTGTTGGCCCTATGGGGTTGTCTGGAGGGTTAGCTTTGTGGTGGATAGATCAAGTGGATTTACAGGTTTGGTTTAAAATTCAGAATGTTTTTAAGTGGATTATCTCTTTAGGCACGACATCTCCCGATTGGCTTGCCACTTTTGTTTATGCGCCTCCGCAATGGTCGAAAAAAAGGCTATTCTGGCAGTATCTTCAGAAAATAGTTACCCATGGTTATGCCTAGGGGATTTAAATGAAGTAGGTTGGTCTTGGGAGACGGTATGTTCACAGACGGTATGTCTAGAATATTCTCCGATATATTAAGAAGAGTGAGAGGGGAGTAAGGAAGTTGCAACTATATGATGAACAATTAAGGGACATTAAATTTGGTAATAAAGGTGTGGTGAGATTACTGAATGGTATTGACTTGGGTAATAAAAGATGTGACCGTCAATCAAACAAGATCGTGGTTAAGGAGATAAAATTAATTGTGAATGCTCAATTGGGACAAGAGGCTAAAGAGGAAGCTGTGGTCCACCACGTCTTGTTTTTTGTTATAAGTGATAATAGTCCATCAGATTCCATCCCCACACTCAACAAGATATTTATTGGAGTTGGTGAGGGTAATCCTAAGACTTGGATTGTTGATTATGACAAGTCTGACAGGTTTTGGATGCCAAAAAAATGAGATTCAAGCTCGTTGGTGGCAAGGACAAAGAGTATGTTCGTCACAGAATAGAGGTTGTGGATCGGTTCTTCCTAGTTAATGTTTGGACGAACTACAAAGATACGCTGTTGAGAAATGTTGGAAGTATTCAAAAGGGTGCGATATATTTAGTGGCTGCTACTGTTAGTGGAAAAGAATGCAAAATTACGTTAAGGAGTCAAATATACTTTAAAAATATTTAGCATTTTAAATTTATGTATTTTTATTTGTAATGTTCAGGTGGATGGAGGTGGATGATATAAAAACTGGTGTTGTTGGAGGTGCTTCAACAAGTGATTTTAGTTGTATTGAACTTGCGTTGCCTAATTTATTTTCTCAGTTAAAACAAAAGAGTATTAAGGTTGATAAAATATTGATAAAATATTTTCCCCTTTGTGCACCCAATGCCAGTGGGTTGGTCAAAGTAAATGTGTATGATAAGAGGTTAGATAGTAATGACAGTTTTGTAGGCGTACTTTATTTTTCTCGTGGATTGCCAGTGCAAATTAGTTTATTATAGGAATGGTTATTGTTCCATTAACGACAAACAGATGCCATAGATGGTGAAGTATCAACTTGAAAATTTGAACATTAAAAGGGGTATTATTTATTGTAAAATGAAGGGGTATTTGAAGTATTCTACGAGTGAAATGCCAGAAGATTTGTAGATGAGGGCCCCAATTAATTTTATCCCCTTAATCACGATCTTGTCTAATTGACGATCACATCTTTTATTACCCAACTCAATACCATTCAACAATCTCGCCACACCTTTATTATCAAATTTAACGTCCCTTAATTGTTCATCGTACAATTACAACTTCCTTACTCCCCTCCCACTCTTCTTAATATATCAAGGAATATTCTGAATGTACTGTCTGCGAATGTAGGCTACCTTAAAAGGTACACAACCACGATAACTACGCTTATATCCACTAGTTGCCGGTGTCCTTGACCTCCGGTACGCAAGGGGAGTCCGATACTAGTTGTTTACTACTCCTCATTTTTTTTTTTTTATAAAAAAACTCCAAATCTTTTATGCGAACACTTCTACAGGATCTATTACCTCTGTTAACCCTTTTGTTTAGACATCTTAGCTTTGATATTTTTGCCCTCTGCTCCTCGTATCCACGAACAAACTTTGCCAGAGCTGACCACTGACTCTCTTCCCACAGTCCTATTTGCCACGTCAAAAAATGATCTACATACATATGAGTGAATTGCCCATAATTCTCGGGATACTCTTTTAAGGAGTACAACATTGTATACCAATACAATCAACAAAAAAGAAAGATAGAAAAAAAGGGACGAAACAAGGTACTAGAAAACAACGTCACCACAATAGCTATCCCACTGCAAAAGCATATTCCTCTATACCATCAAATGTTTTCTAGTACAAAATAAATAGCAAAATTGGCCCGTGAGTAAGGATAGAGAATCCCCATTCAAAATAATTCAAAACTATAATCATTTTCTAGCCTTTGCTTTATGTCACTAATTCTGAAAATATCTTTACTTTACAACCACGTAAACCACCATAAACGTGACACATGTATGGCACTATCCGGTAAGGGAATCAAAAACACGCACACCACTCACACTTGGGCTTGGATGTGACTTCATTTTAACTACATCCATACACATGTCCACAAGTACATGAATGAACGGCCCAGATTAACGCCCGAGGGGGTGCGCGTTGGTAATATTAATACAGCGGCCCCCAGTCACACCAACTCACACCATTTACACTAGGTTTTTTAACTTATAGAGAGGCCTTGTATGATTGGTGTGAGTGTATAGCCAATATGAGTTTACTATTCTCTATTACAAAATGCCTCACCAAACCTCTTTCCGTTTCTATGCCAAGAATGTTTTCTTCACCTACCCACAATGCCCTTGCCCAAAAGAACAACTCTTAGAACTCCTCAAATCCCTTCTCCAACTAGCCTGTCAGCCATACTACATACTTGTCGCAAGGGAGCTCCACGAAGATGGAAACCCTTACTTTCATGCCATGGTCCAATGCACAAAGAAGATACAAACCTCCAACCAGAGATTTTTTGATCTCAGTGGGAGAATTTATCATCTAAATATAAAAAAACTCCATTTTGCCAATAGCAAGTTGACATTATATACAAAAAAGAGGTGATTTTATAGAATGAATAGAATTTTCATCTAAGGAGAAAAGTCCTTTGAAGAATAGAGATGAACCCTGGCGAGGAATATTTGCAGAAGCAGACACGGAGGAACAATTCTTTGCACTCTGCAAAAAAAGATGTCCCACCGATTACATCATAAAATATCCCAAATTAAAATCATTTTTGAGGGATCATTACAAACGAGAGAGACCCCCATATACTAGCCCCTTTAATTCATTTCCTTTTTTAAATGAAGAAGTAAAAAAATGAGTAGAAAATAATATTTTGTTTGTAAGTCACAATTTTGTAAAATACGAATTACGCCAAAATTGTTATTTCTCCGTTTACAATGAAGACGACAACATTAGATTAGGATATACAATAATAATATACACAATTTACATATTGACGGAGAACTCTCCTCTTTCTCTGATAACAGGATCCTGAACAGCGACCCATCTGCCCAATATCCCTCTACCTGGAAGGGCCTTCAAGAATAGGAAAAACCGCTTGGGCCAGAAGTCTTTGACGACACAACTACTTCTCCGGCCGAATAAGTTTCAAGGACTACAATCAAGATGTCGTCTATAATGTCATAGACGACATCAAATACTTGACAGTCCCAACAGAACTAATGAAGAATTTAGTAGGTTATCAGAGAGACTTCCATGTATTTGTTAAATTCCAACCAGATGTCATAATTAGAGGAAGAATTCCTCGTATTATATTAACTAATGGGGACAGTAGTTGGTTAGATGCAATGTCCTAAAAAATGAGAGAATGGTTTGATGTAAATGTAATCACTGTTATGATTAATGAAAAATTTTATTAGTTTTATTTATTTAACCACTCAAACTTTTTATTTATTTACTACATTTCCGTTATCGTCAACTATTACATCTTTAGAGTCATCACAATTTTTTACACTCATTATTATATTTCACAAAACATCAAAAAATTTTGCGGGGTCCATAACTATTGATCCTCTGATCAACTTCCTCTTTTCTAACACCAACCTCTGAAATCGACGGATCAGAATCAACATCACTAGTACCATCACCACCTCTGCATACATCAATCTCAGACAAACTCAGATGACCTCTGCGTTCATGAATAACGAAACCACTTTTTCCAAAACCTCCTAACAACAAATCTTTTCGCCTTTCTAGTAAACTCATAGACATAGTCCGTGTCAGGATCGGAATAGCCTTGGTTGGAGCACAATGCCAAACATCAACATTATCATTAGTATATTTTTTAGATAACACAACAATAGATGGGGCCTTTATCTGCAAATCTTCTGGCATTTCACTTGTAGAATACTTCAAATACCCCTTCATTTTACAATAAGTAATACCCATTTTAATGTTCGAATTTTCAAGTCGATACTTCACCATTCATGACACCTGTTTGTCATTAATGAAACAATAACTATTCCCATAATAAACTAATTCCCTGCAAACTGTTATTACCATCTAACCTCCTATCATACACAATTATTCTGACCAACCCATTGGCATTGGGTGCGCAAAAGGAAAAATATTTTATCAATATTTTATCAACCTTAACATTTTTTTATTTGTATCTCAACCTCAACTGAAAAAATAAATGAGGTAACGCAAGTTCAATACAACTAAAATCATTTGTTGAAACACTTTCAACAACATTAGTTTTTATATCGTCCACCTCCATCCACCTGAACATTACAAATAAAAATACATAAATTTATAATGCTAAATAGTTTTAAAATACATTTGACTCCATAATGTAATTTTGCATTCTTTTCTACTAACAGTAGCAGCCACTAAATATATCGTACCTTTCTGAATACTTCAAACATTTCCTAACAGTGTATATTTGTAGTCCGTTCAAATATCAACTGGGAAGAATCGATCTACAATCTCTATTCCGTGACGAACATACTCTGTGACCATGCCACTAATGAGCTTGAATCTCATTTTCTTTAGTATCCGAAACTTGTCGGACTAGTGATCCAATCCAAGTTTCAAGATTATCCTTACCAACTTCAATAAATATAATATCAGGCATGAGAACGGAATCTGTCGGACTATTATGACTTTTAACAAAAACAGATTGATAAAGCTCTAGCCACGGTGGAATGGAGACAACAATTTCCGTATGGTCAAGTTCACCATGAAGCTTTTGTTGGCTCTAATCATTGCCCTCTTCTATTACATTGTCACGTCCCACCTAAGAGAGTTCCTCGACTTTTTAAATTCGAGTCTATGTGGACTACTAGTACTGAATGCGCTGAGGTTATTTCATCTTCTTGGGTCAAAGATTATGCTAGGTCTCCTATGTATTGTCTCACCCAGAAACTTAAAAAATGCAGTCGGAGGCGTTCTTCTTGGACTAGAGCAAGATTTGGAGATAACAGAATTAGAATTGCGTCCTTAAGTTCAGATATTCTGGATTTACAAGCTCAGCCTCCTATGATCATTTTGAGTCGCAAAGAGATGTACCCGCATCAAAGATCAAGAGTAAATTGGCTTCAATACAAGGATAAAAACTCGGCTTTCTTTCATGCCACGGTAACACAGCGTAGACAAATGAAGCACTTGGTAAAGATTAAGACTGAAACAGGAGTATGGAAAGAGACAGATGAGGAGATCAATGACCTTTTATTGACCTATTTTCAAGATCTTTTTAAGGCGGCTGATGTACGAGATATGAGTGAGGCCCTCACGGTGATTACTACGGAGGTTACTAGTGAGATGAATTTAGCTCTTACAAAGCCAATTACAGATGAGGAGATAAAATTGGCTACTTTCCAATTGGGGCCACTAAAAGCACCTCAGCCTGATGGTTTTCCTGGAATCTTCTATTAGAAACATTGGGAGATTGTAGGGCCAGCTGTCTGTGGAGCAATCCGGAGTTTCTTTGATATAGGGTTTGTGTTGAGAGAATGGAATCATACCAACCTTGTTTTAGTCCCTAAAGTGGCAGCCCCATAGAGTCTCAAACAGTATAGACCTATTAGCCTCTGTAATTTTAACAGGAAGATTAGCACCAAATTATTGGCAAATCGGTTGAAAAAGATCCTTAGCCAGTTTATTTTCCCAAACCGGTCAGCTTTTGTTCTCGGGAGTCTTATTCAAGATAATATCTTGGTGGCTCATGAGGCGTTCCATTTTTTGAAACACAAAAGAAGGGGTAGTTCTATGGATTTGGCGTTGAAGTTAGATTTTACAAGGCTTATGACCGGATCCAATGGGATTTTCTTGAAACAGTTCTAGGTAAGTTGGGGTTTGACGAACATTGGGTGAAGTGGGTCATAGAGTGTGTCACGACAGTTCGATTTTCTATTTATGCCAATGATGAAAAGAGGGCCTTCTTGACTCCCTCTTGTGGTCTTAGACATGGGGATCCTCTCTCCCCTTATATTTTCTTATTGGTGGCGGATGTTTTGTCTAAACTGATTGTAAGGGGCATTCACAACAAGCAAATCTCTAGGTTGAAAATGAGGAGAACTTGTCCCACTCTATCTCACTTGTATTTTGCTGATGATGGCATGTTTTTCCTCAAAGCTAGCAACCCAAACTGTCAAAATATGATGCAGATTCTACAAACTTATAGTAGGGCTTCGGGCCAATTGCTAAAATTGGACAAGTCCGAAATTGTGTTCTCGGCTAATGCTTCGGAAGCTGTGAAAAGGGATTTAAGTGAATTGATAGGCATGCTAGAGCAAATGTGCAATACCTAGGCCTTTCTTCCACATGGGGATGATCAAAAAAAGAAGCATACAACTTTCTTTTGGAGAGAATGGTTGCCAAAATGCATGGGTAGAAAAACAAGCTTTTTCCCATGCTGGAAGGAAAATTTTGCTCAAGGCCATAGTGCAAGCAATTCCATCCTACGCTATGGCCTGTTTTGCCCTCTCCCAAAGTCTTTGCAACAAGTTCAACTCCTTTATTGGGAAATTTTGGTGGAAGGGTGATCCAGTCAATAAGGGGATACATTGGGAAAATTGGAGATCTATGTGTTTATCTAAATTGCATGTGGGTATGGGTTTTCATGACTTCTCTAATTTTAATCAAACCATGTTAGCCAAACAAGGGTGGAGGTTGATTAGAAACCAAAATTCCTATTGGGCAAAAATTCTCAAAGGACTTTATTTCCCTAGATCCGATTTTTTGAATGCGTCTCGAGGTGCCAGGGCTTCATAGGCTCGGTCTAGTTTATTAAAAAGTCGTGAGCTTCTTATGAAAGGCACTCGGTGGCAGGTCCAAATGGAAAATCAATTGGATCCTAGCTACTGGCAATTTCATGATTCCATGCCCAAGGTCTCCAAATTGTTCTATTAATCTTGTTGCTGATGCAATTGATCTAGTCCACAAGCAGTGGAAGTTGGAGTCTCTCCAAGATTCTATACCCAGGGATATCATCAATGCAATCAAGACTATCCCTATCTCGGCTAAAGGTAAAGATGATATATTGGTTTGGCATACACACAAACCTGGTCTCTACTCGGTTAAATCTGATTATGCCTTAGCAAGTGCCTCCCATGACAGTACTCCTAATGATTAGTCCTCCACTTTTTTTCAATTTCCCCTCAATCTCTGGAAGCATCTTTGGAATCTTGATACTCCCCCAAGATTCGTCATTTTTGGTGGAGAGCATGCAAAAACTTGTTAGCTACTAAAGCAAACTTGTTCAAACGAAGGTGCTCGCCCTTGGCTGTGTGCCCAGTGTGTTTGCAAGAACTGGAAACAGTGGAGCATATGTTATTTGATTGTGCATGGATGAAGGCTGTATAGTTTGGAAGTTGTTAAATCTCCGTTTTGATTATGGCTTGATGTCAAATGTGGCACAATGGACTGTAAATTTGGTGGGAACAGAGGTTTCTGCTGATTTTGGCTGAGCCTTTTTGAGTGGGGTGGCTATGATTGGTTGGTTCATTTGGAAGGCTAGAAATGACCATGTCTTCAACCACTCCCTTGTTGATCCAAGGCATACTCTCCAAAAAATTGCAGATACGTGGTTAGAGCTACAAAACCAGGTGAGTGGTGATGATGGCTTAACCACAACTCCTATAACACATCCTGATGATGAGACAGATGGATGACAACCAGCTCCTCTAAGTGGTTTCAAAATTAGTTATGATGCAACTTTCAGCAAGGCAACTGCAAAGGCCACTATTGCGGCCATTCCTAGAGATTTTGAGGGACGTCTTCTTGATGGACTAACCTCCTCTATCCTCTATAGTTCTACCCAACAGGCCGAAGCACAAGCTGTGCGCTTAGCATGTTTTTTGGCCAAAGATCACAACCTCCCATCTGTTGAAATTAAGAGTGACAACCAGACTATTGTTAAACTCTGTCTCAGAAACTGTCCCACCTTGGGAGAGTATGGTAGTGGTGTTTGATATCCGCTGGTTAGCTCGCAGTGGGAATTGGACCTTCTCTTGGATTCGGTGGTCAAAAAACGGAGCAGCTCACTGGGTGGCTGGAGCTCAAGCAAGCAAGACCCTTTCTGCTAGTTGGGTGGCCTGTCCCCATTTACATTTAGTTGAGCTTTTATCCTCAGATGTAAATGGTTCTTTTCCTTGATTTATATATATTTTAGTCGTTCAAAAACATTGCTCAATTCATCAAAATCAACAACATGAAACAAAAGAGACCAAAACTAGTATAAGAAACAAGGATAATTAAGGACACCATGTTTGGATGAAAGGCTCCAAAGGCAGCCAAAGCTCATTGCAATTAACCAATAAAGACTTCATAATTTTGGAAAGTGTTTATGATCTTGGAAACCAAAATGCATCACCAATCAAGGAGTTACAAACTTCAGTATAGCAGCAATCTGTTGTGTCTGAGAGATTTGCCAAAAATTGCTCTGCTCTCTCTACTGCTGCTTTTCCCATCTCTGCTTCATTCCAATGGATTTTCCCTCACTCTTAGTTTTGAACTTCACGCGATTTCTTCTATCCAAACAAAATAAAAAAAAAAAGAAAAAGAAAATAGGATTAAATATGCTATTTGCACAAAAGTACATTTGAACTGTTCTTCCACTTTTTCTCTACATTGCCTTCAATTTATTGTTTCAATTCCTTCACATAGTAATATAATTAAATTAAGGACTCACCTACTAAATTCAGATGTTGATCCTGGCTCATCCTTTAAACTTAGCGAAGCTACTTGGCTTTCTAAGAACCGAACATGATCAGCATCAGCCAGAGAAGTCTTCCTACCAGCACTTGAGTCGACTGGCCATGTCATTGGGACTACTACATCCCTGTCGCAATTAAAAAAATTATAGAGGAAAATAAATACGACAAAAATGAATAAATAAATAAAATCGGAAAAAAATTAAGTAAAAAAGGAAGATACAGCAGGCATACCCTTCGATCTTCTTGCATTTGCAACGATTCATAAAAGCGACTGTATAATTCCCAAAGAAGGTGTCGAGATGATTAGCTAGTTTTGGTATTTCGGACGATGGAAGAATGTCCCAGACCTTAAGAACCTGGAAGTCTTTTGAGTTTTCCCTTTCAATGTCTACGCTCCATGCGAGATTCACTAATCCGTTGACCTTGTACAGCTCCAACAGCTCAGAAGAAGCCCCATTCATGTGGAGGACTTTGTCCTTTTGACGATTCAGTCGCCACCCATTTGAAAGCCTGTCTAAAAGAGAAAGCACTTCCTTGCGAACCTCTAAATTCTTTATTCTAGCCATTGATTTCATAAAATCATCACTGAAGCAAACCTATAACAAAAAAGAAAAATGAAGGTGATGATCAGTTTATTGTTTAGGCACAAATTATAACCTCCCGCCATCATTCATTGGATTCCTAATTTATGAAATTCAAATATTAATCGGTTGAATATTAATCTCAAAAGTTGTGAAACAAAGGTAGCATACCTTCCACTTTGTATTGCTAAACAGTAGTGAATCTGTTTTGAGCAATGTATCAAGTTGGTTAAACTCAACTAAGGCACCTGAAACAGCTTGAGCCAAGTTCCTATCATCATTAGCGTCGTAGAAACAACCACGTGACTTTGCATCTAGGACTAATTTCTTCCAAACAGTGCCACTATTGATTAATGTAGCGCCGTTCCCCAATACCCAAAGGCAATGCCTGTATCAAGAAATCACACATTAAAGCTTATTACAACACATATATCAAGGTCGATTACCATAATGTTAAGTTAATACAAAAAGTAATACCTTGCTCGAGTCAGAGCCACATTTGTTCTTTGACGATTGGAAAGGAAGCCCACTGATCCACGCCCATTACATCTCACGGTAGAGATAATTATCACATCCTCCTCACCACCTTGAAACCCATCAACAGATCGAACACTCACAGAGAAGTCACTGTTCGCATCTGTACTGTATGTCTTTTCAAGTTTATCTTTAAGTGCGAATACTTGAGCTTTATATGGTGATATGCAACCAACCCTTACCTTCTGTTTTGATGCCACTGATTCTGTAGAAAATAATAATAATAATAATCAGAAACCTCACTTATTGATCAAAGCAAATTTTTTTGTTGATAGTAAAATTACCTTTAAATAGGGTTGCAACAATCTCAACAACCACAGCTACCTCCACCATGTTTTTCCTACTATACCTATCATCAAAGCACTCTTTGCCAGAGGCTACATTTATAAAAGAGTAGGAGCCAAACATCTTTCCTTGAAGGAAGCGTTTCTCATATGTTCTCTGTATGACATTTGGACCATCCAAAACCTTATTGTGGTAGAATTCCCTATTTGGAAATAAGCTTATCGATGGATGCATTCTATACTGGACTTCAAGAAGATGCTTTTTATGTCCTAATAACACCAGCTTCTCAAATAAGCTTCTTCCAAAGTCAGCCTTTTCACAAATCTATTAATCAAAATTTTCATCATATCAATAGAAGGAGAAAAAAACAAATTCAAATAACTTTCAAAGATTAATGAAGAAAAAGGAAAATTGGATTAGAAACCTCGCTTTGGACCATTGCAGGAAGTTGTAGTTCATCCCCAATGAGTATAGCATGACGAAGACCAAGGAGCTGCAAGGGAATTGTAGACTCACATTCTTTGAGCTGAGCAGCCTCATCAATAACCAATAGTTCTAGTGGTGTCATTCCTTCTGTGTGCAATTTAGCAGAGCTTGAAACAGTGCAGAATATCAAGCATGCGTTTTGCAAGCAAAAACTTCGAATTAGATATTCATCAGTCATATTGTTTGGCAACAATATTGATTGGCGAAGGAATCTTAGTACTCTAAGGCAATTGCTCTTGGCTGAACTCAACTTCGCTAATCGATGAACACTGCTTCTTTCATCTTCAATTCCATTGAAGACTACTCTCAAACCCTCATTTGCCGAAGCACTAGTATTTAGCAAAGTTCCAACAGACTTCAACAGATCAACAGCTTTTATCATCTTCTTTGCTACTTCTAGTGAAATGAATGAAGTTGGCATATGGGTGTACAAACTTGTAATAAAAAAGATAAGCTTATTTCCAAAGAATTTATACTTCATCATAAAAAACTCCTCAAATGTCAAAAGATTGTCACCTTCCTCTTTTCTTTCTCCTCTGTTTTTCTTACATTGAGTGGAATTATCCCCCTTCTTTCCTTTATCACACTTCAATTGGCTTTTTCTCTGAGAAGGCTCTTTCTTATTCTGTTTTTTTTTGTCCTTTTTCTTGTTCTCCTTTATGGTTTGAGCAATTGCCTTCATCCAAATTTTCTTTTTATCCTTATCTTTCAAGTCTTGATCATAGATACCACCCTCGTTGTCTTGATTGTTATTTACCTTCTCATTTCCAAAAATTTTCTCTTCCTCTTCCTCTTCCTCCTCATCCTCACCTTTTTTCATTTTTTCTTTTTCCAAATACGAGAGGTACATTTTTTGAGGGTCTTCAAGCAAACAAATCATTGATTCAATACTATTTTTCCACCCATACATTGGAGCAAAACAACCATAAAGAGCAGAAATACGGTAATCAAGATACACATCAAAAAGGTCTTCATGATCATCAATCTTCATTCTCTCCCCATTACCAAATAAAACTATATCTCCTAACCCATAAGTATCATACTGAAGTGAATTTCTTGCAAAATTCACAAGCCGAGTTGTGACTTCCAACACTGCAATGTTAGTTGGAGCACAAGTCAGTGTTCTGCATTTCATTTTCAACAAAGCAAACAACAATGCACCGACTGTCCCTGTCTTCCCAGTCCCTGGTGGGCCCCAAATTAGTTTGACAGAATTCTGATGATGGCATTCCCTCGTAGCGACACAACTTAAAATAGCAGCCTTTTGGGAATTATCCAGCTTGAAAGAACTGATGCAATTCTTTGTGTTGGGTAAAGCAACACTCTCATTCACTTGAGAGACGCACTGAGTACAATCTGCCTCGATCTGTAAAGAGTTAAATTTAAAAATAAAATAAAATTGATAAAAGGGTGACCCAATGCACGAGGCTAACTGTTTCCCTAAAACAAGAAAAGAATTATGCTTGATATAAATATATTCACTTACATAGTACTTAGTTTGAATCAAGTAAGGAAAGAATGTTATGAAAATATAAATGAGAGGGGTGGTGTTTACATGTGCAAGCCTAGCAGCAGAGGTCTGTGATAGTAAAATCATTTTATGTTAGTAAATGCGATTAACATAGGCATATATTGTGCATATTTTATTGAAAAGCCCCTAAATATGCACCCACACCACAAGTCCATGTGACATAAGCGATACCATCCCAAACATAAAGGAGATTCAATAAACTTGGCAATGAATTGAAAAACAAAACACAAAAACACAAAAAATGAAGTGTGATTCTTACTATGGATTCAGTTCGAAGAACTCTTTTGATGATGTTCAAGTTTGCCCCTTCCAGCTCTGAGTTCAATGCTGTCCATATCCGAACATTAGTCGTCATGTTTGTCAAATAAACAGCAAAAAGACTTTTCTTCTTCTTAATCTTCTTATCCATTTCTTTATCTGCTTCAAAAGTGATGGGATTTGAAGTCCTAATTGTAAGCTTATCCTGATCATATTCATCCTTCACTCTATGAACGAGAGCAACAAGATAAGGTGATTTAGGCCTGTTGAGATCATCAATGCATTTGGGTCTGACTTCTGTCAAGGCAATGAGGTCTCCAAACTCTGGCTCATAACTTCCTTCGTGATCATTTGCAGTGTTTTCTCTGTTTCTCTTCAGTAAGATTTTGTAGTACAAGTCCTTTGGAGGATTGTAGTTTTTGGACAATTCAACAGACAATATTTCACAGATTGGTGCACGAGACACCTTTTCCAGGGATGATAACAAATCAGCACGTGTTTCTTCAATAAGTGGGTTGATGAATGACTTCATGTAGTGATCAGTTGATAAATATGTCATTGGAATTTGCTTGACCTGTCAAAAAAATAAAATAAAAACAAATTCAAAATTTAAAACAGACTTCACTTGTTCATGTTGAATAGCTTGATGGGCCCTTTTCTCAGAGCAGTTCTACGATTCACGTCACTTTTGTTTGCATTTAGTCCTGAATGCATCTTTCTATTTGCTGCATTAATCATAGAAATAATCACAACCAAACCATAGTAACTAATAGTCTAGTCTTATCTTAATTTATTTTATCTAACAGGCTAGCTACTACATTAACTATTTTAACAAAAATATTATATCTAGTTACATTGGGAGAGTTTTGGAAAGATTTTTAAATAATTTGTATAGATAAATAAGTTAAATAAAGACTAACTTTGGAGTATATAGATTAAAATGTGATTAGGTACTTTAACTGATGAAAAATTAACAGTGTTTCAGCTGCTCTTCTGCACTTTTGATAGAGAGGCTATGTGCAAAGACTCTAATTTGGGAGGCAGGAGTAGGCAAAAAATTGAATATATTTTTTCTATTACGAGAATTATTTGTTATATTATGGACTCTTTCTTGTGATTGTTTCAACTTTTAATTATATATTGTTGAATTATAATTACATAGTTTGATATAATTTATCTTATATTAATAATTAATTTCTACGGTCTGAAAAAAAAAAAAAAAAGAAAAAAAAAAGAAGAAGACACCAAGAGTTGGGCAGTCCGATCAGTTTCATTTTCTATTGCCAGACACGGATGGATCAAATTTTTATTTATTAAGCAAGGCTTTTCTCCAGTCGTGAGACCAGTCTTATTTTGATAATCTAAACCGTTTAATTACTTTGATCAGATATTGCTAGATATCTGATTACTTGATTAGAATATATTTTTTTCAACAATTTATTTTTAAAATTATATTTACCATTGACAAAAATATGATATGATCAAGGAGTAGTTGAAATTCGATCATCGTGATTTTTTGCAGTGATGAATTACTCGACAAACTCTACATATTAAATGATTCTTATCATCGAAATAAAACCCGTAGTGAGTTCCACGGCCCAAAAGCACTGCCCTGTTCAGTCCACAAGGACAAGAGAGAAGCTCTCCCCTTATTTATTTATTTATGGTTGGCGACACTGATTGATCAATTGGCACAATTAATAGCACTTTAGCAAATCATTATAATTAAGAAGACAACAAAATTAATTGAATTCAATTTAGCCAATAAGAAATGACAAATGGATGAAAAATAATTGAGTAGTCCCATGTGCATATTACTTCTAATTAATGAAGAATTTTTCAGAAAAATGAACGGAGCTGATCATCTCTCTCACTTATCCCACGAAAAGTATTGTTCCAGGATCACCACATCAGTGTGAGAGTTAGATGATCAATGAATGACTATTGATATACACATATAAACATCATATATATATGAACTACATGTTTTTCACAATTTTAATGAGAGGGCAAAGAAATAAATTGACAAAGTGGATCCAAACCTTGCCCATGTAAAGATGTCTGTTGAGAACATCAGAAAGAGACCAAGAAAACACCACATCTATCAAGCCTTGACCCTTGTCCTTCTTGGGTTCTTTCTTCTTCACAGTAGTACTACTCCTTCCAATCATCTTTTCTACTTTTGCTTCCCAAAATGATCAACTCCAACAAAATCAAACCCGCTTTCACTCTCTCTCTCCCTCTCTCAGCTCTCAAAAACACAATACAAACCTGAAAAAATCAAACACAGAAATTGGATTGTATGTGTGTTCCAAAGAGAGAGACAGAGAAGAAGAAGAAGAAGAAGAAAAAAAAGGGATTGCTTCCTAGAGAAGTTATGAAAAAAACTTGAGATGAAGAATAAAGAATTATACCTAATTATTTAGAAAGAAAGAAAAGAACTAGTGCATGTCCATTTAGAAAGAAAGAAAAGAACTAGTGCATGTCCATTGATAAAGAATTATACGTAATTATTTGGCTTTGCTTTTAAGGTTCCAAACCTCCAATCAAAAAGGCATTGTCGTACAGTTCCGCGTAACGAAAGTATGTTATGAAAGAAAAAGAAAGAAAAAAAGAAAAAGAGGAGGGCGTCTTGACGCCAAGTCAATACTACCAAAGCATGGTCGTCGTCCAAAACATATGAATATAATGTAAAGAAGCATTTGTGTGGAGCCAGTGTACCTTCCTTCACACTATCAGCAAGTAAAAGAAGGTTCCTCTCTCCTCTCTTTCTCTCTCTCTCTATATATATTTTGTATGTGTATTGTGGATGTATTTGTACATGTAAAGAAGACAAAGGATCAAAGTTATAGGAAGTGAGAGAAGTGGAAAGGTCAAGAACGACACATATGATGATGATATGAGATACAAATACTATAAATTATGTGTGGAGTTTTCAAGGAAACTCCACACAACAACAATAAGGGGTAGGTGAAAGGGAAACGAGAATATCAACAATATTGATGTTTGGTTTGTGTTTGAGAAAAAAAAAAGAAAAAAGAAAATCAAAAATTTTAAAAATAAATAAATAAAAATTAATTTGATAAAAATAAATATCAAAAATATAATTTTAATTTTTTAAAAATATTTTTGACTTTTCAAAAGATAAAATTATATAAAAATAATAAATTTTTTTTTCTTTTACCAAATTAATTTTTTATTTTAAATTTTTTTTCTAAAATAAGTTTTTTGAAAATCATACAAAAATTAATACACAAAAATTATTACAAGAATATTAAATATCATATAAATGGTTATTTTATTTTAAAATGGTAAATCCCAATATACAAATTCTACAGGTTGGGTTTATCTTATATTGAGATTTCAACATGACAAAATTTGAAGGGTTCATAGGTCTAAAAATATGTCTCGTTTTGATGATTCGAACCGTTCATTTTTAATATATATATATATATATATATGTATGATTGTACTTCGCTTAAAAAATAATAGGTTAAATTACGATTATAGTCCCTCTATTTTGGTTCTTGTGTCATTTTGGTCCCTTTTATTTCAATTGGCTCGATTTTGACTTTAAATTTATGGTTTTGTCTCAATTTGATTTAATTGATTATAACTCTTAATATTTTTTTTTACGAAAAATACGTACATAAGTGGCATGTGTCATAATTTTAAGGGAAAAAAATATAAACTTACTCAACTCAGTGAGTTAATCTCAACCAATTCACTGACAATTTTTCGTCAAAAGCACTACTGACATTATCAATTGGATCAAATTAAAATAAAATCTAAAATTAATGGTCAAATTTTAGTCAATTGAAAGTGGAGGGATCAAAATGACACAATAGACAAAGCGTAGGGACCATTGGTGTAATTTGCCAAAAATAATATTTACTTTTCAAATCCAATAATGTGGCAGTATATTAAAATATCTAAGGCAAATTTCACTTTCAGATTTTCTCTAATATTATTAGTTAATTATCTCACTTACACATCATTGAATCTAAAAAACAAGTTGGCTATTTTTCTATATTTATCTATCTATATTGTTATCAAAAGTGAACTATTCACTTCATTTCGAAAAATTATAAAATACTCTTATCAAGTGTCAATTTTTCCATCCAAAAGGGGAAAAAAATACTAGTTAACAACAAGAGGACACAAGATTTGAACCTATAACTATTGATGTAATAAAGAACACTTTCACAACCTAAGCAATATAGAAGATATATTTTCAAGGGAAAATTAGTCTAAAGTCCCTCTCCCATTTTTAGTAATGAAAGAGATCTACAAAATTATTTGTTGATGTCTAAGGTCCCTAAACATATATCAGAGAAATTTGACTCGTTGTCTCTTCTCTTTTACTGCAGAGTAGCACTTCCTCTCTCTCTCTCTCTCTCTCTCTCTCTCTCCGAAACCCTAGAGAGAAGAGATGGGCAAAGTCAAGGACAAGTATCGTTTGGACAAATACTACCACCTAGCACAAGAACACGGCTACAGATCTCGTGTCGTATGGAAGATCATCCAATTCGAGTCCAAATTCAGCTTCCTCCGCTTCTCCCGCGCCATCTTCGACCTCTACGCCGAGCCCTCCTTTGTTTCCGAATTGTTCAATAATGATGATGACTTGTTTAACTGAGTCTCTGCATCGAAAAATGCGAATGAAGCCTTGGATTTGATTGAAGAAAACTTGAATCCAAGTGGTGGTGGTGTTGTGAGCAGTTCAGATTGTTGTTTGATCATATATGCTGCGTTCAATCGGAACATTGTTGACTTGGCATTGTCAGTTTTCTCCGCCATGGATTCTAGCCTTAATCCTGGTACATAATACTATATATATGCACTTGCGTTTACCAAATTTGAAATTGAAAGTTGAAGAATTGGTGCTTAAATTAGGTGAATATTGATGTTTTATGCTGTAAATTGTGTTGTTTGTTATTGTAATGCTGAGCCACAGTTGCTTTTAATGCACATTGCTTATTATGATATGAAATTATTAAGTTCAGTTGAAAGTATCTAATTTTTTATATATATATATATTTCTTTTTATTCATTCGCTTAGTAATCATAATGAGATAATGAAGATACAATGCTGTGCTTGAAAAGGGGGAAAGATGTGGTTTAATTTGGTACTTATCATCAATTAGCATAGTATTCTGTGGATGAAAATTATTTTTCACTTATTTTTCTTGGCAACCAAACAAACTTTATGCTTTATAGTTTCAACCAAAGAAAATTCAGAGAAAATCCAGAGAAATTCTCTAAAAATCCAGAGAAAATCTCTAGATTGGAATCCAAAATTTCTCTGACCTTCCTAGAATTTCTCTGGAGAGAAATTCTCTGCCATGTTTAATTTTATCTGTCATGTGTAATTTACACTGGTTTGAACCCCCTTCAAAGGAGATTAGGTTTTAGATAATGTGACTCATCCAATATACAGAGAAGATGAATATGAGTTCTTCACAGCTCACGTTCATGTCTCTCTCTCTCTTTCTCTCTCTCTCTCTCTCTCTCTCTCTCTACTTGATCGCTACGTCATCTCACTAAGCTTCAAGCAGTTCGATTTCATCTCTTATTCTCTCCAGAGAAATTCTCATTTAGAGAAATTCAGGAATTTCTATGGAAAAGGCCAGAGAAATTTCCTTAATTTGCTTGACACCAAGAGTGAAGGAAAGCAAATCATACTGCTTAGGCGTCTGACCATCCTTGGAAATACCGGCTTCAAAACTACTAGTGTTGAAGTTGATGAAATCACGATGGCCAGGAGCATCAATGACAATGCAGTAGTATTTGGTGGTCTCAAACTTCCACGAAGCAATATCAATATTCCCTGTTGAAAAATATTTCTCCAGCTGCAAATCATGCATGGATATACTTTGCTTCAAGAAATGATGTTGAAAAGAGAAAACATGATGTGATGAAGTGCACAAACATGCCTACAGTATCCTTGATGTTGATACAGTAGTTAAACCTGTTGCTGTTAGGGGAAATAGAAGAAAATCAGTGTTGTTTGATGCTTGCATTCTTACCACGTTCACATTCAGAGGTCCAGAGAAATTCTGGGGAGAAATTTCTTTGGATGAAATTTCTCTAGATGAGAATTTCTCTAGAGAGGAATTTCTCTGGATCAAATTGAGGGACCTTAGACATTATGAAAATATTTAGTGAGTTTTATACTATAAAATCTTAATACCAGGGACCTTAAAAAAAAATCCCTTATTTTCAATTCAAAATTAAAACTTATTATATTACTACTCATCCCGGATTTAAAATTTAAAGACAAGCCTCCTTCTATTGTGGCACACAAGTTTAAATTTATATGATAGATTTTAGGATAAATTATTTTGTTAGTTCCTTTCATTTTAATTTTATCCGTGTGTCATTTTAATTCTTATAATTTAATTAATTTAACTTTAACTTTTAATTTTAAATTTTATATTAATTTGGTTCAATTGATACTATCGATTAGAATTTTTTTTTTAAAAAAAAAGTTACTAAATTGATTGAATGCATTTAACAAATTTATAATTTTACTTATAAAAGCATGCCACATTATTCATGTACGTATTATATATATATATATATATATAGCTAATAATTTAATCAATTAAATCAAATTAAAACAAAATCATAAATTCATTATCAAAATTGAGCCAATTGAAATTATAGAAATTAAAATGACACAAGACCGAAGTATAGAAACTACCAATGTTATTTGTTCTAGATTTTAAATTTGGGATAATTTTAGCAATATTTGAAAGTTCAGTTATGGTATAAATTTAAGGAGAATCTACAGCACAATGGGTTTTGCCAAAAAAATCAAATATATGGAAAAAAATATATAATATTAATTATTAATATTTATAAAATTTATCATTAATATATAATTAAGTTTAAAAAATCCACTGACTTGTATTTTCCCCTAAATTTAAAGTCCATGAAAATGTGAAAGTCATAACCAATGGTTATGGGTAGGGCTGCGAATGAACCGAGCCGAGCCGAGCCGAGCTTTGCTGAGCTTGAGCTCGAGCTCGGCTTGTTTACTTATTAAGTTTAAGCTTGGCTCGGCTCAATAATATTAATGAAACTCGAGCTTAACTCAGTTCGGCTCGGCTCGATAATTTTTTTAATATTATTTATATTATTTAATATTTAAATAATACATTTATTATATAATTTTGTTAGTAATGGGCGCCCATGTGGCATGACCATTTAAATTTAACATTTGATCCTTATCCAAATAGGTTTTGATTTTGAAATCAAACCTATTTAGGATAACCACTCTTGAAACAGACGTTATCAGTTTGAACTGATATAGATAGATATAATATATATTAGATATTATCTGTATCTTAACTGATATGGATAGATATTATAATATATTAAATATCTGATATGGTTATGGGTAATCTGAGAAAAAGGAAAAAACAACGTAGTCTGTTTTTCTACCCACATTCTGACTCTCTCCCAAAAACACAACGATCAAGTCTTTGACACTGTGGTTAGTGTGGGTGATATTCAATCTGTGATATCACTCCACTGCTGGGTTGGTTCATCAAGAAGTTTCCTGGAAGCACGTGATTTATCCAAGAAGGTTCTATCATCAAGAAGGTATGATCTGATCATTTTAATCCGCTGCATAATCTGTGTTTTTTTAGTTTACATTGGTATCAGAGCCTGTTAATGGATATTTTCGTGTTTTCCTCATGTGTATACTTTTATATGTATATGTATATATTATACACATGAATATTTGTAGAAATTTTTTTTTTCCAGATTAGGAGCATAAAAATATTTTTTTTTATGTTCTTTAATGTCTTTTTTCATATCATAAATAGTTTTATTTTGAAAAAAGGAGTCCGGCAGTACAAAAATCGGACCAGAAAACACCCTGGAAGGCGGCGCGTGGCCTGCACGCGCCACCTGACGCCGTGGGCCGTTTCCACGCGCCTCCACGCGCAGCCACGCGCCTCCACGCGCCAGCTGCTCACCCGACGCGCTTGCACGCGCTCTCACGCGCGCGTCAGCGGCGCAGTCACGCGCGCGCCCTCCGCGCCACGCACGCGCGCCGCGAGCCGAGCCGCGAGCCGAGCCGCGCGCTGAGCCGCTAGCCGAGCCGTGAGCCGAGCCTCGAGCCGAGCCGCGTGCTGAGCCGCGCCGTTTTCCTCGGCTGGCTTGGCTGCTGGCGATTAGGCACTGTTTGTTTTGTTTTTAATTCTGAACTGCGTTAAATGATCATAATTAATTCATTACATATTTGTTTTATGCGTGGCTTATACTGTTAGACTCAGAATTAATTTTTCTACATTCTGTAAAATTTTGAAAATTTTCAGAAAATATAAATTAGTTTTCCTGTGTTAATAATTCATTTTTTATGCTTTAAAATGATTCTGGTATTGCATAAATAATTTTCTGGGGCTGAAATATTTATTGTAGACTTCTGAAAGGTTTTATTATTTACTGGTAATATTGTCTCATTTTATCAGTTTCTGGATTTTTTATTTCTAATTTTATGTGTATTTATTAGTCATTTAAAATTCCAGAATATTTCAGAAAAATTTCAGAATATTTCAGAACAATGTACATTTTAATTATGGCATAATCTGAATATTGTTTCTGTTTACTAGTTTCTGGATTTTTTATTTCTAATTTTATGTGTGTTTAATTAGTTATTTAAAATTCCAGAAAATTTCAAAAAATGATGTACACTTTAATTATGGCATAATCTGCATATTAAATACAATTTTTTTTTTGGTTTTTTAATATGTTGCAATTAAAGCATGATTATTTATTTATTTATTTATTTGAATTCCATCATTAAATAAATATAGCATGAGTTGTTTGCAAATTTATATTGAGATGCTATTGTATGGAATTTATCATGCTTTGTATATGCCATAGATAGTGGGAGATTGTTTGATTATTTTTTGCGCATGGAATGAAATTAAATTTTGATAATTATCACTAGAGGCGCAAGAGATGATTACGAGCATAGCAAATTTTCGATCTTGAGACATGTGTAAAATTATCATTATTTAATTTAGATTCTTTTTGCTGCAAAATATTTTGTTTTGTTTTGTGTTGCTATCATTAATATCCCCTGCGCATTTTATTTACTCTGTATGTAGAAATGGCTGCTAAGTCAGTGGTGGCAGACTTAACTAAGGGAGAGAAATTGGATGGCGACAATTATGACATATGGCGCCGTAAGATCCAATACCTCCTCAATGAGCAAGAGGTGTTGACCACACTTGAACAAGTGATGGTTGAGCCAGAGCAGGGCAATACAGCTCAACATCGTCGTGATCTTGAAGCCTTTCAGACTTGGCGTAACAAAGATCGGTGTGCGCGCTTTACTATGTTAAGCAGCATGCACAACGACTTGATTAGTGAGTTTGAGCATTGCCCGACTGCATTTGAGATGTGGGAAGCTCTCAAGCAAAAGTTTGGTATTACCTCTTTGGCAAAGCTACGTGGGCTGACTATGAAGTTTGACTCATATCAGAAAAGGGCGCATCACTCGATGAAGCAGCATTTGAGAGTCATGTCAGCCATGATACGCGAGCTTGCGGCTGCTGGGCATAATTTGACTCAAGAGCAGCAAGTACAGGCTGTGATACGCTCTCTGCCAATTTCTTGGGAGCAGATGAAGCAGAACATGATGCATAATGAGAGTGAAAACATTCGAAGACATATCGCGTCATTTGGAGCTAGAGGCTGAGCGCCTTGAGGCGGCTAAGTCTGATGGTTCTGCTATGGTGGTTGAGTCAAGCTCACGTAGGACTTCTCAGTTCAAACGTGGAAAAGCAAAAGGTGCCCCCAAGAAGCAAGCAGCGGCTGCGCTTAAGCCCAATGGCGCTAGAAATTTCAAGCGTAGGGGCAAGAGAGGTGGTAAGAAGGCAAAGGCTAAATTGACATGCTTTAACTGTAACAAAGAAGGACACTTCGCTCGGGATTGCCCTGAGCAGAAGAAGGTACTCCCTTACTTAATTTCTCGCATTCAATGCTTTGTGTCTAGTCAAGCATTAATTGCTCATTCTCCTCATTTTTGGGTTGTAGACTCCGGAGCAACAGACCACATCGCGAGGGACAGAGTAGGGTTCGTTGAGTATCGTCGAGTACCTGCTGGGAGCAGAAAAGTTTACATGGGGAACGAGTCCAGTGTGGAGGTGCTTGGCATTGGCACATTCAAGCTGGAAATGCGACGAGGGCGCACCTTGTATCTTCATGATGTTCTTTATGCTCCGGATATTCGGCGAAACTTAGTTTCAGTTATTAGCATGATGAGCCTTGGTTTTAGCTTTTGTTTTGAGAATAATGGTGTTAGCATTTATTTGGGAACAATTTTTTATGGTTTTGGTTATCTTTCAGATGGTTTTTTTAGTTTTGGATGTGGATGATTCTAGTATCAATAAAAATGCCAATGGCTCTATTTCTAATATTGCATCTTTTTGTGATAATGATTCTATGAGATGGCATGCTAGATTAGGCCACATAGGGCAAGACAGGATGACTAGATTGGCTAGAGAAGGTCTTTTAGGCCCACTCGCTAGAGTCACTTTGCCTACTTGTGAGCACTGTCTTGCTGGAAAGGCAACAAGAAAACCATTTGGGAAAGCCATAAGGGCATCTATCCCATTGCAACTTATTCATTCTGATATATGTGGACCAATGAATGTGAGGGCAAGGCATGGAGCCCCCTATTTCATCACATTTATAGATGATTGCACACGTTTTGGTCATGTTTATCTGATTTCTCACAAGTCAGAAGCATTGGATTGCTTTAGACGGTATGTTAATGAGGTTGAGAATCAATTAGACAAGAGCATTAAAGCTCTAAGGACTGACCGAGGACGTGAGTATCTATCTGAGCAATTTAAAGTGCTCTGTGAGGAAAAAGGAGTTATCAGGCAATTGACAATTCCTAGGACTCCGCAACAAAATGGTGTAGCGGAGAGAAGGAATCGCACATTGCTTGACATGGTTAGATCAATGATGGCGCAAGCTAATCTTCCAATTTCTTATTGGGGAGATGCTTTGTTGACTGCTGCCTACGTCCTTAACCGTGTGCCCTCCAAATCAGTTCCTTCCACCCCATATGAGATGTGGACTGGCAAAAAGCCTGATTTGGGCAATTTGCGGCCTTGGGGCTCGGCAGCTTACATACACAACGCTTCTCATAAGTTTGGGAAGTTGGGCCCTAGAGGAAAGAAGTGTATCTTCATTCGCTATAGTGAGCATTCTAAGGGCTATGTGTTTGTTGGGGAGCATCCGGATGGAAGTGTGACTGAAATTGAGTCGCGAGATGTGGATTTCCTAGAGGAGGATTTCCCTAGCAGAGGTGAGGTAACTAGAGAAGTAGAATTCTACGAGATGGAGGATCTACTTGAAGGCGCACCTAGTAGCTTAGTAGAGAATGAGGAAATAATTCCTCAAGCTCCTAGGGACAGTGGGAGCGATCTACTTACCCATGGATTGGATCCAATGGATGAGGATTCTCAACTACGTAGAAGTAAACGTGGAGCTATACCCCGTCGTCGTTTTGAGATTGAAGGGGAAGCATTCATGATTGCTCCGAGTGATGAGATGGAGCCTAAGAATCTCAAAGAGGCTCTCTCATCCCCTGCTAGTAAAGAATGGAGTACTGCAATGGAAGAAGAAATAGAGTCTATGAAGAAAAATCATGTCTGGGACTTGGTTGATTTGCCGCTAGGGCGCAAGACTATTGGGAACAAATGGGTTCTCAAAATCAAGCGCAAGGCGGATGGTTCCATAGAAAGGTATAAGGCTCGCCTAGTGGCGAAAGGTTACACCCAACGAGAGGGTGTGGACTATGAGGAAACTTTTTCACCAGTTGTAAGGTTTGCCTCTATTCGCCTAATCCTGGCCATAGTAGCTCAGTTGGACTTAGAGCTATATCAGATGGACGTTAAAACTGCATTTCTCAATGGAGAATTGGATGAAGAGATCTATATGGATCAACCAGAAGGCTTTGTGGCAGTAGGTCAGGAGCGCAAAGTTTGCAAGCTTCAACGATCTATTTATGGCTTAAAGCAATCATCCAGACAGTGGAATCTGAGATTTCATCGAGCCATTATTTCAAATGGGTTTACGATGATTGATGAAGATCACTGTGTGTACGTTAAGCGGTCCAAGGACATTTTTCTGATATTGTCATTATATGTAGATGACATATTATTGGCTGGAAATGACAAGGAGATGATTGTCGCCACTAAAATGTGGTTGTTCTCTACATTTGAAATGAAGGACATGGGTGAGGCGAGCTATGTGCTCGGTGTTAAGATCCTCAGGGATCGCTCTAGGAGACTTCTTGGTTTGTCTCAAGAGACTTACATTAAGACTATTCTAGAGCGGTTCCAGATGCAGAGCTGCAAACCCATTGACACTCCTGTTGCAAAAGGCGAGAGCCTAAGCCTTGATATGGGTCCTAAGACTCAAGAAGAAAATGAAAAGATGGCCCGTGTTCCCTATGCAAATGCTGTTGGAAGCTTGATGTATGCTATGATGTGTACACGTCCTGACATTTGTTATGCAGTCGGATTGGTGAGTCGTTACCAATCCAACCCAGGACCAGCTCATTGGAAAGCAGTTAAGAGGATATTACGATATCTTAGAGGAACTGCAGATTACACACTTTGCTACCAGAGTTCAGATCTACATCTAGTTGGCTATTGTGATGCTGACTGGGGAGGAGACCTAGATGAGCGTAAGTCTACTTCAGGATATGCTTTCATGCTTAGCGATGGTGCTATTTCTTGGAGTAGTAAGAAGCAATCCTGCATCGCCTTATCGACCATGGAGGCTGAGTTTGTGGCTTGTTCATCTGCCGTTCAGGAAGCCGTGTGGTTGAGGAGATTCCTTCAGCATTTGGATGTTGTCACACACACTTCAGATCCTGTGACTATCCATTGTGACAGCATGGCTGCACTCGCTTACGCTAAGGATCCTAAATACCATGGCAGAACCAAACACATTGATGTGAGGTTTAATTTTATCAGAGATATTTTGGCGCAGAAAGAAGTGATCCTGGAGCACATCCCTACAAGTCGCATGGTTGCGGACCCTTTGACTAAGCCCATTGCTAGAGATGTTTATCTTACTCATGTTAGGGCTTTAGGACTACGTAGGTGGTGATTTTTTATGTGTATTCAGTTGAACTCTTTTTTTTGGGGATATTAATGCCATTAGTATTCATACTTGTTTCTATCACACATTTATGTTTACTACTTTTAGTAATGGTTTGTGAATTAGCATACACAAAACAATTAAATTGATGTTAGCAGGCAAGATTGGCTCACTCACACGAGCAATCGCCCTTAGCGCTGGGTAGCGAGTAAGGATGAGACTAGAAGCTAAAATTATCCACTAGCTATGTCGCCTTGGTTGAAGCCAAGATGAGGTCTTGTTAGAGACCGACCATGGATATGAGAGTACCCACTTTTCCATGATATGTCTGTTATGGATAGCCAGATGCGAGATCTCATTTGATGCCTGAGAGGCGAGCAAATAGAGAATTCGAGTTAGACGCTAGGAAGCGACTCGTGCGCTTAAGAGCGACTAGACTAAGATCTGTATGGTGTGTGAGTTTAACATCACTCTTTGGAAGAGTAACTCCACTATAACATGCATTCATACTGCATGTGCTTATCGACCCGTTAGCGAGGTGAAAGAATGGATCCCTGCTTCTTCACCGTGTGAGTCCTAAAAGTCTTTTTTTGACTTTACTTTGTGCCTTTTGTGACCTTTGACTATGTCATAAGATGAGGAGTTGATGTTCAGCTACTTTGGTATGTTGCCTGCGGTCATGTATGATTCGGCTTTAAGGGACATTACTGGGAAAGCGGTCAATTTCAAATTGAATGATATGAGGGTGAAGGGAAGATCATCTAGTTCTACATCTCTGCTCTATATTCACTGTCGACAACTCACATCGCTCTTTATAGGATGCTGATTGGGTGTGAATATAATGCGGGACCTAGGAAAGTCAAACATGCTCTTTGAGGGATTAGAGATGTTTTTGGACTGATGTAGCTAGATGGGTCTGGGTACATGAGACACTATTTCTGTTCTTTTTGGGTTGATGTCTCTATGCTGACTCATGTTGAGTTTCTAGTATAGAGCTCCCACTTGCAGGTGTTCTCAGCGGTCGCACGGTGCATTGGCTAGTATGAGATTGTTCGTTTTTGGGGAGATTGAGATAGAGATGTGGCAGTGTCATGCCAACTCATGTGCGAGTGGGAGATGTTAGTAATGGGCGCCCATGTGGCATGACCATTTAAATTTAACATTTGATCCTTATCCAAATAGGTTTTGATTTTGAAATCAAACCTATTTAGGATAACCACTCTTGAAACAGACGTTATCAGTTTGAACTGATATAGATAGATATAATATATATTAGATATTATCTGTATCTTAACTGATATGGATAGATATTATAATATATTAAATATCTGATATGGTTATGGGTAATCTGAGAAAAAGGAAAAAACAACGTAGTCTGTTTTTCTACCCACATTCTGACTCTCTCCCAAAAACACAACGATCAAGTCTTTGACACTGTGGTTAGTGTGGGTGATATTCAATCTGTGATATCACTCCACTGCTGGGTTGGTTCATCAAGAAGTTTCCTGGAAGCACGTGATTTATCCAAGAAGGTTCTATCATCAAGAAGGTATGATCTGATCATTTTAATCCGCTGCATAATCTGTGTTTTTTTCAGTTTACAAATTTAAATAAAAATAAACGAGCTGAGCTTATGCAAGTTCGAGCTTGACTCGTTTACTAAACGAGCCTAATATTCGAGCCCTTAACGAATAGCTCGGTTCATTTGCAGCCCTAGTTGTGAGTGGGGGTGCTCATGAATTGGTTTTTAACGGTTTGGTTTGCAGTTTGGACCTATTCATGTATGCAGTTTGGGAAAAATTGAACCCGCAACTGCTTGCAGTACAGGTTATGGGTTGTGCAGATAGGGTTCACGGATATGCGGGCAGTTTGCGGATTGAGCTTTTTTCTTTAAAAATTTATTTTTGGACCTATTTTTCCCCATTTTCTAAATATTATTTTGGGCCTTTTCTCCTTGTTTTCTAAATATTATTTTAGGCCATAAAATCACATATTTCTTATCATAAAATCATTATTTTTGAATCATTTTTTATTCATAATATTTGAATCTCAGAGATTCAAAAATTGATAATCCATACCCAAAAAAAAAAAAAAAAAGTTCTATTTACGTATATAAATAAAAGAAGTTCAATTTACTAGAAATATGTATTGTATATTGTGTATGTGTATATATGTAAACACAACAACTGTGAGTATATAATATATATATATATATATACATCTACTAATATGGAAGGTTAAGATTGTCCAGAATTTTATGGAAAAAAAAAAAAAGTGTGCGGGTGCATGTGAAACCCGTAACCCGAAACATGGAAATATTTGAAACCACATCTGACCTTACTGCAGGTTCGAAACCGCCCTCACAAGCACAGAGCGGATTGAATTGGATGATTTTCACGGGTCGAATGACCCTATGCTCTGCTTTAGTTATGGAAAAGTTGTGGGTAGATGGGTGTGGAAAATGTGAAATAACAATTTTTTTTAAGGAGCTTTTTTAGTAAATCCACTCTCTGAGAGTCCTATTCCATCTAACCCATATTTTTTTTCTATAATTCCATTAGGTCCTATTTTAGATTAGAAGACCAAAACACCCTCACCCCAACAAGCGCCTCATTCTTTGAATCAAATAACCGTCTCTCTCTCCCTCTCTGTTTTGCAGAAATCACGGAGAAGATCCTCAACCTTCAAAAAATCCAAAACCCTATTCCACAACGTCTCATCACCCATATGCCCTCTTATTGTCCTATCGTCACAGTGTCTCATTGTGGTGTTCATCATCCCTCCGCCGTCCGTCGTTGAAATCGACAAAATCACCATTACCGAACATCCTTAAGTTCCATCTTTGTCAAAATCACCATCACTGACCATTTGTGAGAATCCAACCATTGATATGGGCAAAAAGCATAAGAAATATCACCTATTTTGTATATAAACCCTAAATCTCTTCTTGAAATTGCACCTATAGCGATTCTGGTTTTTCCTTTCTTTATTTTATTGTATTCCGGACTCGGTTCCGTAGATGTGTTGTTGTCGTATTCTCATTTCCATCCTTACTCGTTGTATTTGAGTTTTGAGTTGTATTGGGCGTGGTTCGAACAGGTTGGTTGAGCTTTAGTCCCATTCCTTGTTGCCCAGATTTTTTGGTGTTCCGCTCGAGCGGACCCTTTCGCGCTCGAGCGGAGTTTGCATACTGTCAGTATCTTGTGCGTCTGCAAAACTACTGCAGATGTGTTTTTCACGCTCGAGCGAATTTCCTTACGCTCGAGCGGGTCGTGCTCGAGGGGGACTCTTGGCGCTCGAGCGGGTGTTCGATGTCTGTAAAAATACTGGAGGAGTGTAATCTACGCTCGAGCAAACTTTCCTTTGTGCTCGAGCGGGTGTAATTTGCAGTTGTGTCTTGGCGCTCGAGCGAGTATTCTTGCGCTCGAGCGGGTCCAGTTTTGTGTTTGACGCTCAAGCGTCCTATTCTCCGCTCGAGCGGGTCATACGTATATCAGTTGGCAGCTGGGTGATTTTAAATCACTTTTCACATTTCTTTTCTCTCTCTTACTTTTCTAAACCCTCTTTTGAGAGCTCCTCTCTCTAGAATACACCTTCTCTCTAGGGTTTGATCTAGTTTAAGTGATCTTCCACCCTAGTGCCTTTGTAAAAAGTGTAGAGCTTGGTGTGGGCTTCCTATCAATCCGAAAATCTTGAGGTTTAGAGCATTTTGAAAGTCTTCATCTTCTCCATTTGAGCTCCGAATTTGAGGTAGGGATTTCCTTGTTCTTTTACAATGCTTCGGCTATAGATAGATATGTGGTAGTTTTGTATTGCATGAAAATCATATCCATGTTGGGTTTGTTTGAAAGTCATGAGGGTGAACCTAAGGTTGGTTGTTTGAAAATGGGTTTGCTATCATTGATTGTGGTTTGGACTAATTGGGGTGTAAATTAGTATATCATTGTTGAAAGAAGAAAAAGCCCTAATTTATATTTGATTTGATAAATTAAAAGAGAGATTTTGTTCTTTGGGCCATTACATAGGTATTTTGAGTCTCAAATGTGGTTATTGTTATTTGTTGTTGGTATTTGAGCCTTTTTGGTCAATATTGAGAAAGAGAGAGAAAAGCCCTAACATACTGTTATAAATTAATTTGCATAATTGATTTGGAAAGTTATGAAAGAATGAAATTGGTTTTGTGAAATGGGGGGAATGATATTGATTTCGTGAAATGGGAAAAGTGTTTTTGGAATAAGTGGTGGAACAAGTCGATTTTGAAAATGGAAAATGAATTTGGAAATTGAAATACTGTATCTTGAGTATTGAATACACACATTTGGGGTTTTACCTTTACTTATCATACTAGCGTTGTTGTTGGGTTTAAGATCTCACGATAGTTGAGTCTATTAATAGATGTACTGAATACATGCATCTAGAGATTTTGTCCTTGGTCATCGGTGGAGGATGACATTGTTGTATTGAATTGTTGTATATGCATTACATTTGTGTCAATTGAACATTATATGTAATGAAGTGCTAAGATACATTATATATGTATAATGGTTAGGGAGGAGATAGGTGATGTACTCCAGTGTGTGGAAGGAGATAGGGGATGTACTCCACACACCTATGTGTTCATATACTTTAACACATTGCTTATGTATCTTGATAGTTTATGTGTGTGCATTACACTTGTTGGTTATGCCTAGCTGTATCGTGATTTTTGGTGTTATACCATGTGCTTATAATCAGAGGTACCGTTACCTTCCAGCTAGCGCCTGGAGAACTAACTGCGCTTATAATCAGAGGTACCGTTACCTTCCAGCTTAGCGCCTGGAGAACTGATTTAGCTGATAGAGCAGAGTTTTTATTGTTGTTATCTCAATGTATCTAAGTATATTATGGATTGCGATGGTTACAATTTTGAAGGGCCAAGTTGCCTCATTTGTTGATTATATACATGTTGATGATTTGTTGTCTCCTTTTTATTAAAGGCATGCATGTAGAGATACGAATGTATTGGGAACAAACCAAAATGCCATTTTCAGGATTTTGGGAAATGTGAAGGAAATTGAGTATTTGAAAATATGTTTTGAGAAAGGCAAATCTGTTGTAAGTATGGAAAATGGGAGAAAAATAACGGGCTTAGTGAAATTGTTTTTCTAAGAAATGTTATTGTCACGAAAGTTCGGGAACAAGGAATAATGAAATGAAATGAAAGATGAATCGCTTATAGCACTGAATAGATTGACTGTTTTGAGAAAAGTTTATACTTATGTATACTTTTGTATAAACTACCACGATATTATTCTAGTACGAGATTGAGCATTCATGATTATAGCTATCTGTAAGTTGTTATTGTTGAGGATCATGCAGAGATCCCTACTAGACTATATGTTCATCCCACGTTGTTGAATCTTTTTCAGGTATTAAGCAGGATGTGCTACAAGATTTGGATCTTCTTATTTGTTGGCCACAGGGCCTCTTTTGTGTTGGCGGAATGCTATATATGTAAAAGGGTTACACCCTTCTTCTTGATTCCTTAATGATGTAAGCCCTCGGGCAGTTTATTTAGAATGCTCATGTTGTATTTAATTTGTATTCGGATGAGAGAATTGTTATTCATTTCTAATAGTTGAACATTTGAGTTTATTTCCGCATGTAATCTCTGAAATTGAAAGTAATTCATGAATTTGGTAATGACTTCGTATAATAAAAAGTGAGGCGTGACAGCACCATTGTGAACTTCCACAAATATCCCCTGATTCTATTCATACAATGTGTGGAACTTCATATTATTATTATTCTTGCCTCTAATATTGTTATTCTTGCCCTAATTATGAATGTGAACCTCTCACCTCCAATCCCAATTATATGGTTTTTCCCACCCAAAAATATTGCAGTAGCAATTATATTATTATTATTAATAGTAGTGAACATTCACATGAAAATTAAAATATTGGGCCAAGTCAATTATTTCAAATGTTGTTGTTGTTATATGTTTTAATTATGTGAATCTCTTCTTGAAATTGCACCAATATGAACTTCCACACATATTCTCTATTTTTATTCTTACAATGTGTGAAACTTCATATTATTATTGTTCTTGTCCCTAATATTGTTGTTAATCCTAGTGAACATTCACATGGAAAAAAGGAATCATGGACCAACTTACTTGCTTTAGTTGTTGTTAAATATTATTCTAATGTGAACATTCATAACCTGCGTAAATTGACCACCCCTCTTATTTACCCAAAACCATACACACACATTCACTACTGTGTTTAGAGCAAACATATCACTTTTGTTATTTTCATGTCAACTTTAATGTTTTAAAATGTATTTCAATTTTGATGTTAAACTTTAGCATTGGCATTGCATGATTATAATAAGTCTGTGCATTATAATCACAATTAGAAGTGTGAATGTTCACAACAAAGTTTCACATTGTTATTCCTTGTGATTGCATTGGTGTTGTTTTGGATGTGGACATCCACAACGAACAAACGTGTTCTAATACCAATATGAATGTCCACACCAGATGTGAGTCTGCACAACAGTGGTGTGAATGTTCACAACCTTGTTGTTGGCCCCAAAAAAATGCATTTGTTGTCTATTATGATTGAATTGGTCTTTGTTTGCATGTCACCATCTACAATCAACAATTGTGTGATAATGCCAATATTCATGCATATCCCATCTCCATTACATTGAAAAACAAATACAAATATAAATGTTGACATCTCTTAGGTTAACATTTGACAAATGTGGATGTTCACATCTACCAACTGTGACTGTTCACATCATTGTTTGAATGTTCATATCACTAATCTTGTTAGCAAAATATACCACTTGTTACCTCTTTTAATTACATAAATATTGTCTTAATTTATATGCTCCATTTAACAGATGTTGCACATAAGAAAGCCCCTAAAGCAAAAAAGAAACAAGGATAAATTACATTGACACCCCCTGAGGTTTATGTTTATTACAGTTCTTCTTCACCTTTTGGAAATTACATCCCCCTCTCTGAGGTTTAAAGTTTCATTACAGATTGCTCCCGCCAAAAATTTAATTTTTTTAAATACCAATTTTTCCCTCACTGGGTAAATTACATTGACACCCCTCACATTTTAGAAATTACAATCTCCTTCCCAAAGTTTAAAGTAGCATTACCAATTGCCCCCTCAATTAGTATTAGTTGAAAAAAAAATCATTGAAAAAAAAATTATTTGAAAAAATTATTTGTTAATCAAAATTTTTAATTTTTGTTTAAAAACCAACGTAAGATAAAAATTACAATGACACCCCTTGAGGTTTATGTTTATTACACTCGAAAGATAAAAATTATATAAAAATGATAATTATTTTTTATTTTTTATTTCTTAACCAAATTAATTTTTAATTTTTAAATTTTTTTTTCTAAAAATCAAACCATGCATAACTTAAGAATCTTTTGATTTTTAGAAATTTCTTACGTTGGTAACTTATTTAATTATTTGTTAATTTTACGACATTTTTACTATCTGAGACCTGTTTGGTAACCATTTCGTTTTTAGTTTTCAATTTATATTTACAAAAAATTTAAAAACTGTCATAAAAACTTGTTTGATAATATTTTTGATTTATAAATGGTTGTCTCAATTTGTAAATTTGAGGAAAAAATGTAAATTCAAAAAATGAGTTTACATTGGTTTTTAAATAAAAATTTAAAATTTTAACTAACAAATTTTTTTTCCAATTAATTTTTTTTTTCAAATAATTTTTCTTTCAATTATTTTTTTTTCAAATAATTTTTTTTTCCAATTAATTTTTTTTTCAATGAATTTTTTTTTTTTAACTAATACTGATCGAGGGGATAATTGGTAATGCTACTTTAAACCTTAGGGAGGGGATTGTAATTTCTAAAATGTGAGGGGTGTCAATGTAGTTTACCCAGTGAGGGAAAAATTGGTATTTAAAAAAATGAAATTGCTAGAGCAATCTATAATGAAATTTTAAATCTCAGGGAGGGGGGTGTAAGTTCCAAAAGGTAAGGGGGGAACTATAATAAACATAAACCTCAGGAGGTGTCAATGTAATTTACCTAAAAAATTAAATTGCTGGAGAGAGCAATCTGTAATGAAACTTTAAATCTCAGGGAGGGGAATGTAATTTCTAAAAGGTGAGGGGGGAATTGTAATAAACATAAACCTCAGGGAGTGTCAATGTAATTTACCCAAGAAACGAATATCATGTCAAGGAAGAAAGCCTACCTGCAAATAATCGTAGCAATGTTGACATGCGTCGTGTTAACTACAGATCCAACATGACAGGGTTAATGAAATTAATGAAAAGCACAAAGTTCACAGAATCATAACTCAGCTACCTGCGATGAACACCAGTCTGGCAATTATTAGATACATTGAGAACTGGTGAGATTGACCTCGACAAGCGCATGAAGTATGATGATGTTGTTATGTGTGTCCTACAGACGTACAAGGCATCCAAAGAGGACTTCTACATTGGAAAAAAAAAGAAAGAAGAAGAACATACATGACAGCGACGTGAAATTGATTTTTGGTGTGGACTGTGGCACCAAACCAATGGACATATCATACGGTGCGAAGCCAAAGACTGACATTATAAACAAAAGGTGTAAAAATGTTAGATGGTTGACTTCAAAACGGATACGCACCCTTTTGACTGAGGCATTAAACGGCAAGAAGAAAGATGACAATGAAGAAATCGTGTGATTAGTCTGCATGTATGCTGCCAGAAATTTTTATTCTCGACGAGCAGCGAGACAATAAGATGGGCATACTATGCATATATGGTCCCATTGGAAAACATGAAAGAATATGATTGGGCCAAACAAATTAGAACAATATTGACATCTTTCATTTCCCAAAATGACAAAAAGAAGGGAAAAGTCACTCGTTATGTCATATCATTGATGGCAAGTATGCATGCTCTCAAATGTTAACATTTACATGTTCTTGAATATTGTTGATGGTTGTGTCAACACACACTAACCTTTACAAAGACACTGTGCACACTGATTTTAGCCTCCACATTTGCATATACTTATGTGAACAAAAACAACAAGAAGCCTGAAATAGTTAACATTCACATCCATTCACACAAATATGAACATCCACATCTCTGGGCACTGATGTGAATGTTCATATTTGTCTACCTTGCTCTGAATGTTCATATTACATATTAGCAAATGCTTAAATTAAACATTGTCTTTGTTGTTTGCTGCAGTACTGGTTATGTAAGCACACAACCATCCTATAACCCCACAAGCCCAATGTCATTCCTTGTTGTGTGAAGTGGGACCTCACTGCTTTACACAAGAAGATGAATTCCACGTCTTTGGCTGAGCTTGGTTTCGATGAGGTACGACCTTCAAATGTTGTTTGGAACAGTAACATCATGACACGAACAAAATATCTAGGTTAACTAAAATGACTTTTATATTTCAGGTTAATGTCGGCAAGCTGTTCACAACCCAAACAGAAGTGCAAAAGTGCAAGCATACCACATTGAAAGTAGAGCCCCAATGTGATGAACCAGCCACCACATCACCCAAACGCAATGACATCAATAATGGACAACAAGGTGGCAGCAACACTGAATTTTTTGGGGAGGCATTTGACCTAAATAACAATGATGATGACATCAACATTGCCTTTAGCAGCCAAACTAGTGAGATAAGTATTGTCATAGTAAGAACAAACCAAACCGACATCATCGAGATGCTTGTGAAAGAAAATCGGAAAACTTGGGGCATCATAAGGCAATGGGAAACAAAATACAAACATCTTGAAAAATCATGGGAGTTAAGGGCAAGAGTAATTGCTGACCTTGAAGAGAAATTATTCAATCAATCAGGCCCATCCAACATGAACACTGAAATTAAGAATTGCATGGAGCAGAAGGATGCAAAAATTTGATGCTTGATGCAACTGGTCATCGACTTAGAATGCGAGAAAATAGTTCTTGAGGACTTTTTCAATGATCAGTTCATTCACATTGTCACGCAAGTCGAGGCGCAAAAGCTTCATGACAGCCTCAACAAGCAACCCCTCGCACCAATGCAACACAATCTCAGCCCACTTTCTAGGGTGAAGCGTATCAAGAAGAAAGAGCGAAAAGAGTACCGCTTGCCTGGCTTTCAGTACATAGACCTACCTGGCCAAAAGAAAGAAGAAGAGCGAGATCCAAACCAGCCCTATACAGTCCACATTGTACAAGATATGGATGAGCATCCACCGACAAAACTCCTAAAAAAATTATTCATATTGACCAACAAGTTCAGGGTCTGGACCATGATGTCCAAACACAACAAGCAAAAGGTTCAAAATTTGTAGAAGAATGGTGGAGATGAGTAAGTGACGGTATAAACACCTAATGTGAACATTCAACTTTCACGAGTGTGAATGTTCATTTTTATACTTCATAATTTAGTTTGGTTTACTTATGTGCAATGTTAATATTCACATTGGTATACTGAAAATGCACAGGTTACTTGTGTGGAAAGAGGACTCCAAGTCTAGATATGTGTATTTTGATGATATCATATATCTCATTAAGGAGGAATGAATACATAGCAACGGATGCTAATAACAAATTATTCACTTGTTAGCCTATTCAAAACACACACACGCACGCACTGTTCACCCACCACAAATAATGTACTACGACCCCTATATTTGTACAGGTGATAGATGCATATGTCGAACTACTACCTAAACAACAAAAGATGGTTAACCTAACTTCAGAGGAAGCCTCATTCGTTTTCACGAGCATGTGTATGGTAACAACTCTAACACTGTTCATTTTATTTGATGTTAGTGTGAATGGTCACATCCCATTAATGTGACTGTTACATGATTAACGTATTTGAATATGATCAATATAACTAAATGTCCAATGTGTGCAGAAAGTGATACGAGAGTACGTTCATCGCAAAAAAAGTAAACATATTGATGTATATATGAAAGACTACCAATGAGAGATATCTACTATTTCCATTACACCACGACTTCCACTGGACAATTGTTGTGTACAACGTTAAAGACAATCTGTGAAGGTATTATAACTCGGTGCGACCAAGGCTCAGCATACATGACCTACATGTTGACCAAGCATAACAAGTTGCAAGTGGCTCTTATTTAACACATAAATGAATTGTTGTAACGTATTAAATTCCAAAATGCACGTACGCACATATATGTTTGTTGGTGCCTAAAGTGAAATTCCTTGCACATAGGGACTATATCGAGAACATTGTGTGCATTATTTGCCCATCATCACCGCTATGGACCAAGTTCGCAAGCCAAGATCCCTTACAACAAATCATATCAATTGATGTATGTCCTTAGCAGGACCTCGTAAGCCTCACAATAATTTGTACAAATCCTCCACGACCATTATACAAACATAAATATCAAGTACTAATCATAACCATTTTGCATTTACAGGGTGGATTGCGGGCCCACAGTGTGTTACATCATGCAGGCGCACATATACCGTGAAGAAATTGTTGGCAATGGTGTGAAATATGAGATTCATTAGTACACATTTTTTTGAATCACACAAAAATAGTGCAATATGATCATAACCTATATGTGGGGGGTGTCCACCTACAAACTAACCAACCCTCGATGTGAATGTTAATATAAGTTGCTTTGACATTTTGACAAACAAAATTGATTGTAAATCAGTGATGTAACATTTATTAATGTTCTAATATGCCACTTGTGCATTTTGACCTACATTTTGTGTTGATCTATTAGTTTATGCGATTGTTTGAACCACGTTGTCTTTTAATACACATATTGTGTGCATGAAACAAATGCTAATATTCACAATGACATTATGAATGTCAAACACAAATGTAAATATTCGCATCTGTTATAATTTAGCATAGTTATGAATGTTCACATCATCTCAAGCTATATGCATGTGAAAGTTCATATCCCAATTTATATTTATGTCAACATTCACAACAATAATGTGAAAAGTTTAGAATATTCACATAACGTGAATCTTCAACACAAATATAAATGTTCACATCATCTCACTGCATATACATGTAGAAGTTCACATTCCCCCTTAGAACTCTCGTATGGTTAACACAAGATATGAATATTCATATCAGTACATGTATTCATCCTCAAACACCAAAAATGCCAGTTTGCCATAACAAAAAAAACACACAATGTCCCCCTTTTTACACCCTCATTCCAAAATACTATAACAAAACAAAATATAGACAACACAAATAAAATACTATAAAAATTAAAAAAGAAGAAAACAAACACATTATTATGTTTGGCAACTACATGCATGTCATTCAAACATATTCCATACCCATTTGCCAACACAATGTAATCTTATTCCAAACATCAATAAATAAATCCTACGTAGAAACACAATGTTGAAATGAAAATTGTTCACCCTATATTGGCTCCTTGCATGATTTTCTATTGTGGCTTCCCAACTTATCACATCTCCCGCCCCTTATTTGCTTTAGTTTCTCACCCCTTGATGGAATTATATTCTTCTTTGGCCTGCAGGGTGGTCTTTTCATACTTGGTGGGTATATGGTGAAGTTTGTGGGATTGAAAGGCGGCTTCTGCACTGACGATATAGAGAATATGGCACTTGAATAGACTACACGATACGTCTCTACATGAAAGTAATGTTCAAAACAACCGTTGAAATTGTACCGGCTCTTCTAAATGGCAATAATAGCATGGTCACATAGGAATTTGTTGATCTGTCATTGGAAGTAAGAACACATACGCCTTGTAATATCAACCGTGACGGATGGTATTGAATGAATCTCGAATACATCCTCATTGGCTTTGCTAACCTGTTAAGACCTGCTGTCGTTGAACGAATCAAGAAGCATGGTTTCGAATGTAGGACAAATAGCCTTATTTCACTTGTTTGCTTGGTAACACCGTACCGATATTTGCCGCATCAATTGAGTACAAATGGCGTCCACCATCCGAGTGATAAGAAGATCACGCACTTCTTTAATCCAATTATTAAATGACTTCACCGCATTGGATGGCATCTCCCCATAATGCATGTCCTTGCAAAATATCACAACATTACACAACACTAAAGTTAATTTCTTTCAAACTGAATATGAAATTTCACATTGCCACCAAACATAACTAAATGTTGTACAAACTACCATTCTAAACTTGATAAATGGAATACATCAGGTGACTAATATTACTTGAAATATGAATTCACCCAGTGCTTAGTTGCCAACTCCTTGAAAAAATTATGCGCTTGTTGCTTACCCTCTTTTAATTTCTCAAGCTTTTTATGGAAATCCACCATAATTAGCTTGTAAGTACAGTCACCCAAACTACTAACCAAGTGATCCTTAAATCCATTATCAATTCCCTTCATCCGGTCTCTTAAATTGTTCTTCAAGTGTTGTAAACAATAATTATGGTGAGCAGATGGGAAAACCTTTCGTATTGTTTCTAACAGACCAAGATTACGGTCAGAAATAAAAGTAATATGTCGCTTACCATCAATAAGCTTCCCAAGTTCGTGCAAGAACCACGACCAATTTGTCGTGGTCTCTGAATCAACAATCTTAAATGCTATAGGGAATAGATCTACAATACAACAACATTAAACAAATGATCACAATGTCAATATTAACACCACTATTTTACAAAAACCCTAGAAAGCTAACAGGGGTTGTAAATATTTACACTGTGTAATGGTAAGGCAGATATTCGCATTACGCCACTTAATGTGAATATTTACATGGACACACACACAATATCAAAAAATACTAACCATTGTTCCCATTTTTCGTCATTGCCGCAAGCGGTTGACCTTTGTACCTTTCTTTGAGAAATGTTCCATCAAGGAATAACAAAGGCTAACATAAATTGAATCCAGAAATACACGCAACAAATGATACAAAAATCGACAAAACTGTTGACTACTTACGTCGTAGTCAATATTAATATAACTCCTCGAATTGTAACGCATTACAACATTTGAATACCACTGCAACTAGTCAAACGACAATGAGTGATCCCCATGAATGACCACCTTCACTTTCTACATGCCCAACCATATCACGTGGTAACTTACATCCACCTCATAATCCTGCTTCAACATAGTCACCATTTCACACGGGCGAGTCAACGGCTTGTCCCTCACAATTTCAGTTATAGTACTCGACACCAAATCAGAACTAACTCTTTGATTCTTTGACGTCCAGACATCCGTACCATAACTATGCACATCATTGAATCTCTTGATATAGAAAAATCCATTTGCTCGTTGCACTCTACAATATATAGCCCACAAGCAACCTCCCTCCTCGCATATCGCACACATCGTAGTAACCCTCGTTGTCTCATTCTTGACATACTTAAATTGGAACCCGCATTGGATTGCATACTTGCATAAAACATCACGAACTTCTTGTGCACTTCTTACAAACTGTTGTCCCACATGTGTAATACCATTTACCTAAGGGGTTGACAACAACACCTTTTCCTTATGGTAAATCTCCAGAGTGCATCAATTTCTTTCTCACCCCTCACAAGCACTGACCCAGAGGTACTAGACTTACCAATATCACTTTTCAATTCAACAACAACCTCTACATGTTGTATCCTTATTGATTTGGTAAGCAATAACATGTTCTGAAGTTCTTTGTCATTATCCAAATCACACGTATTAATCCTTGGTAGCCAACAGAACAATGAAATAGAACCAGCAGACAACTTATCCCATTTTTTACACAAACACTCCACCAAATGCGAATAACACAATACTTGAACCACATTTATTATAGTAGTACTGCAATCATATGTGCACACCAATATGATAAAAATATCTATCTCCTGTAAAAACACAACAATACAAAAGTGAACAACCACATTATAACTATATAAACAACAACACATACAATAGCCCATAATGTGTGAACATTTACATCATGCAAAGTAAATGCCTATGTGTACAGTTCCACCGCTAAATCCAGAATAAAAACTATTACCACCATCCTTACACAACATTAAGGTGCCGTTTGGTAACACTTACGTTTTCAGTTTTCTATTTATATTTATAAAAATTTTAAAAACTCAAATAAAAACTTGTTTGGTAAAATTTTTGATTTATAAATCAGTGGTCTCAGTTTATAAATTTAGCCAAAAAATGAAAACACAAAAAATGTGTTTTCATTTTGAGTTTTCTGTTTTTTTTTTTTTTTACCACCTAACACTAGCCACCACCCGCCACCATTTTCCATCACCGTCTTCCTCCACCACCACCCACCTGCCACCACCACCCACCTGCCACCTGCTATCTACCCGCCACCATCCACCACCCACCACTTACTTTCCACCACCACTTACCACCCACCTGCCACCACCATCCATCACCTGCCACCCACCACTACCACCCACCTGCCACCCACCCGCCACCACCACCACCGCCACCACCACCACCACCACCATCACCCACCACCCACCCGCCACCCACCTGCCACCACCACCCACTAGCTACCATCGACCACCAGCCATCGTCACCCACCCACCCACCACCACCACCACTACCACCACCTGCCGCCACCACTACCACCACCACCACCACCACCCACTCGCTACCACCCGCCACCGTCACCCACTCACCCACCACCCACCCACCACCACCCGCCATCCGCCACCCACCACCCACTCGCTACCACCCGCCACTGTCACCCATCACCACCACCCGCCATCCGCCACCCACCACCCACTCGCTACCACCCGCCACTGTCACCCATCACCACCACCCGCCACCTACCCACCACCAGCTCCACCACCCGCCATTCGCCACCCACCTGCCACCACCACCCACCACCACCCACTCGCTACCACCCACCACCGTCACCCACCCACCCACCACCACCACCAACCTACCACCACCAGCTACCCACCACCCACCGTCACCACTTTTCACCACCGTCTTCCGCCGCCACTTGCCATTTCTTACTCTTTTTTATATTTTTAAATTTTTTTAAACATTTTGTCAATTACCAAACGCGTTTGTAGTTTATGTTTTTCTAAAAATAAACAAAAAATAATCAAAAACCAGTTTATAAAATTTTGGTAAATATAAACTGAAAACGTAAACGTTACCAAACACACCCTAAACATTTAACAAATTCAAAATCAAACCACCAAAATGAGGTGACAATATACAACATGCAAATAATCCTCCATAATGATATAACAAATGAGATGTGAACATCCATGTTGTTCACATAATCTGAATTACCTTACTTGAGCCTCATAAAACAAACATCAAAATCTCATCAAACAAACACTTGCATTACCACATATTCCAAAAAATGCAAAAAATGCAAATAACTTAAAAATAGAGCATGCAATTGCCACATAAATCAAAACATAAAACAAACATGTGTTCATACACAAAGTATATGCCTACGTGTACATTTTACACTGCCAATTCCAAACTCAAAACATCACAACCATTATTACCAATGATATGTGAACATCCATATTATTCACATAATCTGAATTACCTCACTAACAAAGAGCCTCATTAGACAAACATTATAATCTCATCAAACAACCACTTGGAAAATCATGTAAAATGCATATAATTTTAAAACAAAGCATCCAATCCATCACATAAATCAAAACATAAAATGAGCATGCATTCATAACTAAAATGATACTAACCTTAACGATATAATTCTGTACTCGTTCTCTATCTCGAAAATGATTGATTTCACCTAGTTATACTCCAAACCAAGTCACAATCGAATAGCCTTCGAGCCGTCATCTTCACTCTCAAATCACCGGACCTTACCACAACGGCAACAATGAAACCCTAGCACACCAAAACCTTCAAACGAGCAAGAAAAATTAAAACGTATCCAACTGATCATAATCATAATCACAAGCGTGAATACTACTAACTATCAAAAAAAAAAAAAATGAACAAAAAAAACAAATAAAATGAAACGTCTATATCTATTATATGTATAAAAACTATACATAAGGATATAATAGTCCAACAAAAAATATAAAATTAGAAAAAAATGATCTCATGGAATAAAAATATAATTTGTGAACTTACTCTAATAGGGATTTATCAATAAAAATTTCTTTTTCTTTCCCTCCTTTGGAAACGAATTTAATAGAGAAGGTGTGTGTGGGATTCCCCAGATTAAAGTTCCCCTTTATTTCATGGAGGACAATAATTTGTACATAGAAATTTTAATGTAGAAAATATCTTAGCCAAAACCTTTCCATTGGATCCCTGTTTGGTGAAAATGACAATCCAATTTATTTTTTTTTATAAACCCCTTAAGGAAAAAACATATAATTGAGTAAGGACAAAGTAAAATATATATATATATATATATTTTGGACAATATTGTCAAAATAACATGTTACTGTGACACAGAGTAACATGCAACTGTCAAATAAAATAACATGTTATTGTTACTGTTTACATTAATTTCGACAGTAATAAATTTTTTTTAATTTTTTTTTATAGTCAACATGGATCTTATTTGATAGATCTTGATAAGAGAATTCTAAAAATACTAATTTGTTTAAAAACAGACATCTGCATCAAAAGTAATAAGTGTGTTTGGTTTGTATTTTGAAATCAGTTTTTAAGAAAAAAAAAAAGGTACCAAAACGTGTTTGGTTGGGTTTTTTGGAAATATTCTTTGTAAAACAAGTTTTCAACTTTGTTCTCAAGAGAATCACTTAGAATCACCTTTATTTTGTTCCCAAGAGAATCCACTTACCTTTATTTTCTGTCATTTACTTCTTTCTCTCACTTTTACCTTTCTCTCACCTCCATTACTCAATTAGAAAATTTTGCTCACCAGTCCAACAACTCTCTCTCTCTCTCTCTCTCTCTCTCTCTCTCTGAAGGAAGACGATTGAGACCCATAGGGCAAGACACTTACCTTAAAGGTTTTTCCAAGATACCCACTTCTCTCACCTCCATTATTACTCTCTTGAAGATTTGAAAAATCTCTTGCGTAGAGTCGTTACTCTGTCTTAGATTTCTAGTTACAGTAATAGTCATCTCTGTCTCATAGAGGGTTGAGGCAATAGGGGTCATCTCACCGTAAGGGTCATCTCTTTTCACAATAACTTCTCTCCCTCACAGATTTTCCCAAATGTTGCCCTAACTTCTGTGTCAGTCAAAGAAAGTTATCAAATCTTCAAAAAATCTGGAGTAGTAACATCAATGTCCATCATTTGTTTGTAAAGCTCTATAAAATGCAAAGTTCCCTGCTTCAAACCCCACCAAGATAAAGCACAACGACATCCTTCGCAGAAAAAATAGAGAGACTGTGCACAGGTCTTCGGTGTGGATGATGGGATTTGCAGGCCACAAAAATCTGACAAGCAAGAGGTAGAACCATTGGCTACTTATTTTTCATTACAAACTTCCCAATCCCAGATTTTCTTCTTTGAGCATATTTGTGTCTGTATTTGTTGTTTGAATAAATTTTGATTGCAAATTTCCCAATCTGTAGATTTTTGTCTTTTAGATTTTTATGAAATTTTTTAACTTAAAAAAAAAAAAAACTTTACCGAGCAAGACCAATCACTTTGCAAAAATTCAAGGGGAACATAACATCACTATGTAAAAATTTTCATTTTTTTTTTTTTTTTTTTTTTTTTGGGTTCCTTGACTCCACTAGGATGTAATAACCCAATATTTAATCGTTCACCCTAGCAAGAGGCTGTTATCATTAGAAATTTTTATTGGAGGTTTTCCCTTTCAAATGATATGTTTATTGTGTTGATTTATTTGGTGCAAAGTTTTTTTATTGGACGATTTCTTTTTCAAATTAATGGAGTCAAGTTTGTTTTTATTTTTTGAATAATACCTGGTAGCTCGAAAATTATTGGCTCGAATCGGCTTGAAACCCAAAACGACGTCGTTTTGGCTTTTTCTTTCTTTTTTTTCCCCCCATTTTTTTTGCTTTTGAATACAGACGAGAGAGAGAAGAGAGAAGAGAGACAAAGAAGAGAGAAGAGAAGAGAAGAGGAAGAGAGAAGAGGCGAGAGAGAAGGAGAAAGAGAATAAGATGATGATGGCGGTGATAGCCGGTGGGTATTGCCGATCGCCACTTTCTCTGTTTTCTTTACTTTTTTTTTTCTTTTTATTTTTTTTCTAGTGGATCTGGATCTGAAGATGAAGGAAAAAAAATAATAAATAAATAAATAAATAAATAAATAAAAAAATAAAAAAAATTGTTGGCTGATGATGATGTGTTGATGAAGGTGTTGTTGTTGATGATGATGATGCGTTGATGAAGATGTTGTTGATTTTTATTTTATTTTTTGTGGATCTAGATCTGAAGATGAAGAGGAAAAAAATTTGTTGGCTGATGATGATGTGTTGATGATGATGATGATGAAGATCCAGCTTATTCTTCTTCTTCTTTTCTTCTTCTTCTTCTTCTTCAGAAAGAAGAGGGAAAAAAAAAGGGGAAGGAAAACCCAAAATGACGTTGTTTTGGGTTTTGAGCCAATTCGAGCCAACTATCTTCGAGCTACCAAGTGGAACTGTTATTTTATTTTATTTTTTTGTGTGATGTATTTGTAGGACAATCTTCACTGTATTTAAATAGATTAAATTCTGTTGTGTACAAAACAACAACAAGAATAAAAGAAATAGGGAAAAGGAGAGAATTTGTTTGATTACAAAAATCAAACTCGAAATAAATAAATAAATAAATAAATAAATAAAACCACAGATTTTATTTTGTTACAAAAACAAAATTAAAATCTGATTAAATAAACAAATAAAAACAGAATAAAATTAAACAACTTACTTGGTTAATTTATTTGAAAAACTTTTCTGATCAAGTCCAGTGTTTAACACTGTGTCCTTAAGACAGATTCGTCCTCTCCACGGTACTTTCAGAATTTGGACGTCTATCTCCCAAGATGAAATGATCTTACCACAAACAATAGCAGCACTACAAATTGTTTGCCTTACGAACACACTAAGTGTTTACACTCTTTCTTTTGGAAATAAAATGCAGCAAGATGAAGAATATAATTTGCAGAGGTGAAATACGAATTTCTGAATGGAAAACATCAAATGAGGGTGGTCCTATTTATAGATGTGAAGGTGGCTCTTGGTTTTGAATTGAACAGGTATGTGGCTCTTGGTTTTGAATTGAACAGGTATGATACCTGTTGGTTTTGAATTTCAAACAGATTCAACAATTCAAACAGATAGCAATTACGGGAAGGGCCCTGTTTGGGTGTGCACTAATTCCAAAACAGTTTATTTCTGTTTGAAAACGGGAAGGGCCCTGTTTGGATGAACAAAAAATCCAAACCAATTTAATTTGAATTCTGGATTTTATTTTAATAAAAAATAAAATAAAATTCAAATGTTTTTGGCCTAAAAAGATTAGAAGTCCAACCACACACCACGCACCCGCGCCCAAGCGCAGCCCGACCGGACGGACGGCGGCGGCGGCGCGCGCGCACGCGTGTGGTGATTTTTGGGTCCAATGGGTCTAGCCCATTTTGCCCATAACCTCTCCCTCTAAAACACTTGGGTACCCCTTGGGGCACACCCCAAGTATCTCACCCTAAGCCTTATAAACCCTTTCAAAACTTCCCACCAAATCAATGTGGGACAAGCCAATTTACAGCCTTAAGGAATTTCCACCAAAACTCCATTTCCATGGAGCACACTTTGGCTTCAATTTCCCATTCATTCGGTAATGGTTTTGAGCAACCAAATATATCACGTGAATCACAACGCGGCATAGAACGCGTTACCACTTTGACCCGAGTAAATCGACACTCGGGGCCCACCTAAAAAATAGACCAAACTTGAGGAAAAATTCTGGTTTTACCCATAATTTTCCTACCATTTCCAACAGTATTTCTCTGCTATTTTTAGGCTAGATCTGTACTCCTCGGTCGTTGTTCAATACACCAAAAAAGAAAAGGAAGAGATCTCGTTAATCCTTAGTGAGTTCATCTACTGGTGAAAATGATTGTCGTCATTCGATAAACATTTTCATTTCAAGCTCAAATTAAATATTGAAGATGGAAGATTTGTTTTTCTTATTATTTGTGAGCTTTGGGTAATTTTTGATGTGTTTGGATGTGATGTTGACCTAACTTTACACCTATATCTTTTTCACTTGCATTAGGCTAATATAGCTAACGATGTTGATGACTTTAAGATGTGGGGAACCAAAAATGTTAAGATTTTTTTAGAAGCCTTGTTGGATGAAACAAAGAAAGAGGGTAGCTGTGAATCAAAGAAAGACAGAAGTTTTAATTCAAAGCAGTGACAAACAATAGATAAGGAGATGAGTAAAAAGATTGGAAAAAATTTTGGTCAAAGAAAATTGAAAGGTGAATATGCGCATCTAAAGGAAAACTACAAAGAATTTGTTACTCTTAAAAAACATATTGGATTAGGCTGGGATCCAATAACACAAACTGTTGCAACCTAGATGATGTTTTGGAAAGTTAAGTTTAAGTAATTGTTTAGTTTTAGACACTTACCGTAAGCAAGTGTACATTTTGTCCTTACTCTAATTATTATTTTATTTTTATAACTTGTGGGCACACCCAAATGCGAAACAATTCCAAAATAAAGGCTTTGAACATTATGAGCTAACGTCACAAATCTTTGCGAAGTCATTTGCCACAAGAGCATTTGCCCGTTTTTCTCGTCATGGTGCACCTACATCTAATGACGAGCGAGAAATGGATGAACAATTTCATACATACACCTCAGGGAAAGGAATAGTAGATGAATCTTTCACTTCTGGAGGTAAGCAGCAGTCTAGTGTCTAGCATCAGTCAAACAAGAACCCAAGAATGGATAATGCACTTGAATCATAGCAACGATCATGTGACGCACGTGAAAGGTTTTACCTTCGAGCTGAGGCAAATGTTGGGGCAGCTAATGCGTACTCAGTTTCTGCTTACATGGACATACTAAAATCAATGGCCCTGGATCCCAACTTGTACTTGAAGGCCATAAACTCATTCACAACATTAGAATAGCGAACCGTGTTTGTGACAATGGAACCCGAAATGAGGTACCTTTGGATCCTCAGTTTGTGACAAGTTTGGTGCACAATTCAGGTAGGAATTTCATGGTGCTGATAAAAATGAAGAAGTATGGGTGCTCATTGAATTTTTTAGCTTTATTTTTTTACTTTCATTCGGCTAGGAGTTTGATGGTGGTGATCCCACAGTTTATTTTTTTTGGTTTCATTTTTTTTGTTTTGTTGCTATGGTTTCATGAATTGTGTATGGCAGTGTTTCTTATATTCTACTATTCGGAACATGATCTTTTATATATGTTTGTTACAAGTAGTGTACGGATTATCCTACTTTCTATATTAAATATATTTCTGTTATTATTTTATACTTTGCAATTTAGATGTTGTCGTCGCGCCAAAATAGAGATCAAGGCAACAATCCGTACAACCCGTAGAGTGACGACAAAGACGATCTAATTGTAATGACCCCGACCTCCGATTAATGCTAATTCATGATTAATTATGCTTAACAATAATTTAGGAAGGATTTGGGATTTATTTGCATGTGTATTGCATTATTTATGTGTTTCTATCTGTTTGCCATAAAATGATCTGTTCATGTCTTTGACTTTAAACTGCGAATTGAAAGCCTCATCGGCGCTCGAATCAGAAATTGACTTGTGTTATGTGCTAATTAGGATTTATAGAGTTTTATGGTAGGTTTAATTAAAAATTGATTTGGTATGATTAAATTGGATTAAATAACATTAAATTACACTAGTTTGAATTATTACACTTATGCCACTTAGTGACTTGAATTGAGACCACTCCCCATTTCACCTTATTACATCTAGAGGCATCTCTCATCATCCTTCTCTGGGAGACCAAACCGTAGGAGAATGAGAGAATAAGAGAACAAAATTGAATCATCTAGAATTTTGCTTGATTTTGAAGGGATTGAAGACAACTTGGAAGATTAGGCTACTAAGCTTGGAATTCAAACCTAAGGTAGTGAATTCATCTCCTTAATTATGATATTGAGTTGTAGCTTGCTTGATTTGTGTAAACATTGTAGATTAGAGTCTAGTTTGGCTTAAAATGTGGATTTGAGGCTTAAATCATGCATGCACGTGCATTTCTTCACATTTTGAGCATGATTTCAAGAGTTTCTTCCATGCATGTGTTAATTTCACTCACATTGTGGTCATTCAACTTGTCTTCCATCAAATTATTAGGTTTGGTTATGTTTTGGAAGGTTTGAATTCAAGGGGGGTCCTTGCATGTTGGATTCATAGCATATTCATGGAGTTCGTGTTGATTTTGCACAAATTAGATTGCTCTTGGGCCATGATTTCTTGAATTGAAACTTTAAACATGTTGTTTTATGGGTTACTAAGTGTTTTCCAAAGATTTGGCCCAGAAAAATGAGTTTTGGGTGGTTGGGGGTTGAGTTTCATGCTTGGAGGTCCATCTGGATTTTCCAGAAATTTGACCCACGCTCGAGCGAGGACTTTCACGCTCGAGCGTGAAGCCTGAGTACATGCACTTCCGCTCGAGCGGCGAGAGTCACGCTCGAGCGTGAAATGCATATACCCAGAAGTTCTTGTGTTTTGCAGTTCGCTCGAGCGAGGGAATCTACGCTCGAGCGAGGGTCTGAGTCTCACGCTCGAGTGTAGGTCGAGCATCCGTCAAGCGTGAAAATCGCACATCCAGCATTTTTGTCATGGTTTACAGTCCGCTCGAGCGAGGAAGTCCACGTTCGAGCAGAGCTTCCTTAGTTGCATGTCCGCTCGAGTGAGGAAATCCACGCTTGAGCGTGGACCTTATTTCCAGCAAATTTTGAGAAATGTTTTCCAATGCATTTTTGCATCCTCATTCCATCCTAGGCATTCCTGGGCCATGTTGGAGACCCCATAATGAAGATAAAAGATTAGAAACACACTAAGAGCCAACGAAATAAGTTTTGTACAATTAGAATGTGTGTTTCAAGTGTGTATCTGTTATGTGTCGTGTAGGTCACGTGCCATGTCCTGTCTGATCAATCTGCTCTGTCTGTCTGTCTCCAAGCCCACTGTGAGTAATAACTCTGTAAAGTTATGTTTAACCTATTTATTTTCTGACTGGTACGGTATAATCTGTTTTCTGAAATGCTATCTTACGAATGATAAATGAATGTCCAATTTTCTGAAAAGTAATTGTGGCACCCTTAGTTCACGTGGCCCTCGCTTGGGGGTAACAATACCGTGGTCAATCTGCATGTGGCCCTCGCCCTGGGGTAACAATACCGCGGCTAATCTGTACGTGGCCCTTGCTTGGGGGTAACAATACCATGGCTACTTGCGCGCAAGATATGGACCTTTGTGGTCGTTAGTACCAACTATGTATGTGGGTCTCTAGACCAATCTGATCTGATAGCTAATGGGTGTACTACGTATGATCTTATGCAAAATCTGAATATGAAAATGTATATGAATCTGTTTCTGTTTTGAGGTCTGATTATGCTCTGATTTAAATGATGGATTCTAACTTGTGCTGGACATCATTCATATAACCCCTTTACTCTGTTGTTATTCACTAGGCTTTTGCTCACAGTTTATATTATGTATGTAGGTGAGCCGGCACTTGACCAGGGCCAGAGTTGACGGCCTTCCGTATTGTTTTTGTTAGCCAACCATTGTGCCTCCGAGGAGGTTCCGATCGAAGTTTAAGCCATGGCTGTTTTTTTTTTTTTTTTTTTTTTTGTATTCATGCTAGTCTCTGTATGTGTTTGTAAAGGCAAGTCTTGGGATGTAATACTCTGTAAATATTGGTGTCCTTGACTGGCATGTTTATATATATAAATCTTCTATCCCATGTACGTTGTCACAGCTCATTGGACCTTGTCTATTTTGTATTATTGCTTCCGTAGCCCCTTATTACTTGATAATCTGTTTAGAGGCCTTTGGTAATCCACGGATTATTGGCCGGTTATGGTGCTAAACCTATAGGGTCGGGTTTGGGTTGTGACACTAATGGACTACCACATGCTTTGCTAACTAACGGTTTACAAGCCTACGAAACAACCATAACGTAATTGTCCATACACAGGTGATCAATACGTATAATTCTTACTGAGTGGAAATCCAAAATCAATACGTAATCAATTGTGTATGGAAGTCACGACATTTATGGAATTGGTAAAAGAGATTGTGCGTCGAAATGTAGTAGATTGGTCTAACATGAGATTTTCATTTGAAGAATCGTTGGCTATGTTGTTATTTATTTGTGGTCAAAGTTCACGCACAAGAAATGCTGGAGATTGATTTCAGCACTCAAATGAGACTATTGATCGGCATTTCGTACTTATGATGCGGTCACTTGGAAATCATGCACCATTTATAAAACAACCACCAAACATGGCTATGATCTCTCTTGAAATTCGATATGACAGACGCTACTGGCCATGGTTTAAGGTAATAGATATGACTCTTTATTTGAATTTTTTTTAATGGATATAAGATTCTAGTTAAATTCTTTTTTTTTTTTTTTTCTCTTAAAAGCATTCAATTTGTTAATGATATAGAACCGTGTAAATGCCATAGATGGCACACATATTGTTGTTGTGGCACGAGAAGGTAACCAAATGCCATATTGAGGTAGAAAAGTCAATACTACTCAAAATGTGATGGATGTATGTTCATTTGACATGAAATTTATATTTGTATACACTGGTTGGGAAAGTAGTGCGCATGATTCGAGAATTTTTTTAGAAACACTTACCACAACTAGCGCTGACTTTCCACATCCGACACCTAGTAAGTGTTGTTTTTTGTGAGTGCGAACAGTAATATGTCATGATTTTTTCTTATTTAGAGTGCTTTACTGTAGACAAATATTATGTCGTTGACGCCGGATACACAAATATGCCTGGATACCTAGCCCCATATTATGCTCAAAAGTATCATTTGTAGGAGTTCAATAGGCAGCGTTGCTATCATGGTCCTAAAGAGTTGTTCAACCATAGACATTCTTTTTTGAGAAATGTAATTGAAAGAATCTTTGAAGTCTTGAAACAACAATTTCCATTATTAAAACATATGCTAAGGTATGATATGGTATGCCAAGGGCCAATTGTTATGGCATGTTGTATTCTCCATAACTGGATTTGTACAGTGCAAGAGCAGGATGAATTTTTTGATGTAGAAGAATCAAGTGAAGAAGATAAAAGTCAAGGTCAAGGTCAAGGTCAAGGTGAAGATGGAGTTGAAAATGTAAATGAAAATGAAGATGGAGTACCAAAATCATAACAAGAAAATCATGTGAATATGTCACGTGAACAACTATTGCAGATGGGACAATGGAGAGATGAGCTTGCAGTATCTATGTGGGAAACATACAATAATAGATAGATTACAACTGGTAATTAGTTTTAGCTAAATTAAAAATAGACAAAATAAACAAACTCACTTAATCAATGTGATTATTCATAATTACTTTTATCTATTTATATTTGACATTATAATTTGTTTGATTTTATATAATTTGAAAATGGAATTGCTCATTTGAAGTGCATGCAGATGAAGGTGACACCAAATTGTTCATGTGGTGGGGGTCCAATGTTGGTGATTATGGCGCGCACCCAAGCAAACAATGGTCATTACTTTTTTCGTTGTCCTAATTGGCATAATTATAGGGGCTCGTTCTTGTGGGTAGATGACTATGATGGTGGGGTACAGAATGTCAGACCTGGTCAAGTGCCTTGTAACGCATTTCTTTGTTTTACTATTATCATCCTTGTATTAGTACTTTTCATTATGGTTGTACTTAAGACGATCGTAAGCATGGTTACAAACAATGATTGTACTTAAATTTCTATTATGTTAATTATTATATGGGTACATTTTATTTGTTAATTTTTTTTTTTTTTTTGTTGATAAACCATGTGATACTTATTATATGGGTCAATTTTGTATTTAAAAAAATATGTTAATTACATATAAAATATGCTTATAATAAATATGAAAATCATGGATTACAATAAATATGTTAAACTTACAAATACATATGTTGTTTTGAATTTCGGTAATATGTTACTATCTTATAAGATGAAGTGGAAAAGATTATAATCTAAGGATTTTCAATGCCAATTTTTAGTCGGACGATGATGTGATAATTGTTACTTTTTAATTGAAATGACTTATCATGCAGTAAACAATGGCCCTTGGATTCTCTTTTGGCCTAATTGTTTATTTTTTATTTTTTAAAATAGGATAAATTAAAAATACATTTTTTGAGATTTGATTAAAATATAAAGTATTTTATATGATTCTGAAAATTACATTCAATTTCTTGAGATTTTTAATTTCATAACAAATGACCATTTTTATTAATAAATTATCAAGTCAATTAATCATTTTTAATAATGTAAAAAATATATTTCAATTAATAATTTAAGTAATTTTATTATTATATGGCAGAACTGTTAGGAATTTTATTTTTTAATTAATTATGTTAAATAAAAAATTCTGATAATGAGATGTTTGTAATTTTTTATATCACAATGGACAATCTATATTTTACACAAGCCTTAGGGATTGTATTTGTAATTTAAGCATTGTTTGGGAAGGGCTAAAGTGACTATTTTAGCCATACAAAAAAAAAAAAAAAAACATTACATCTAACCCATAATTATTATATTATTTTTTTACAAAAAAAGTCCAAAAAGCCAAAAAGTCTTTCCAAAACCAAGCTTTTTAACCCATGCTAAAATAGTTAAAAAAGCTAAAAAGCCAACACACTTCCCAAACGGAGGCTTAATATAAAACTTGTTGATTAAAATATTCATGCAAACGAAAATTTTGATTAGATATCAATAGTTATATGATATATAATTGTATTTTAAAAAATAAACCGTATATTCTAAGACTTACACATATATATATATATATATTAAATGGTTTGTATTTTTTCAAATTTGTCATTTTAGTTTGAGACAGTATTTGAGTTTGTCACTTCAATAAATTGAATAGTTTAGCATTCGTTAAATAGAATATTCATAAAAAAATATTAAAATAATTAAATATCAATAATTATATATTTAAATCACATTTATGTTTTAAAAAAAATGTTCTTAAAATTATAATTGTCATTTTTTTAATGGGTAACTAGCCTATCACCCGTGCTATGCACGGAATAATTATATATATTTATATTTATTTTAGATTTTTTAATATATAAATTATGTTTTTTAAGTTTTTTTATAAAAATAATTTAATAATCTCATCACTAATCATAGTGTATGAGTGAAGTTGAAATAGGTACTGCAATAACTATACATGGATTGTATCTATAATTATTTGTATGAGGAGATTTTAAATGCTGATTAAAGGATTTTGACCAAATTAATAAATGTAAGCACGTGGAAAGACATGTGGATTGGAAAAAGTTAATAAATGCTGATCAGGAGATTTTGACCAAATCAATAAATGCTAAGGTTTTTTTTTCTTAATCGAAAAATCAGGAAATTAAGATTAGCATATTAAAGCTCTCACAAGACTTGAGGTTAAAAACCTCATTTTGCTTAATATATAGTATAGATTCATTAGGATATCTAGCCTCCATTAGTTTTGTTTCCAAAGGAGAAAACCAAATGGATTCGGTTGTGGCCTTTCACATTCTCATGAACTTCAAATTCCTACGGTCTCCGAACTTTCCCTCTCATTCTCATTCATAGTCATGACCTTTCCACTTCACTTCCCCTATCGTAGATCCTTCGTCTTCTTTACAAGCACATACACCCACACACTCACACTACTATCATTGGAGTTTTGGAACCTTAACACCAAAGCAACGCAGTTCTTAGGCCTTGATTGGGGACGTAGATTTTTAATCCAAAAGTAATTACAAGTTATTAAATTTTTTTTCATAAAAAGTAAAAAGACAATTAAAATAATCAAATCAGCTTCTTTAGGGTCTGTTTCTAACCATTTCGTTTCCACTTTATATTTATAAAAATTTAAAAAATTGTCATAAAAACTTGTTTGACAATTTTTTTGGTTTATAAATGGTTGTCTCAGTTTATAAAATTGAGAAAAAAAAGCAAACTCAAAAAATTGAGTTTACGTTTTCAGTTTTCAATTTTTTTTTCAATTAATTTTTTTCAATTAATTTTTTTCTTCAAATGATTTTTTTTTTCAATTATTTTTTTAAAATAATTTTTTTTTCAAATAATTTTTTTGTTCAATTAAATTTTTTTTTTCATTTTTTATCAAATAAATTTTTTTCAATTATTTTTTTTAATTATTTTTTTTTCAATTGTAATGTGTGTGATCCCATTGTCATAAATAATAAAAATAAATATAAATATTTTAAACTTGAACAAATATATTTTTTAGTTTATGCTTTTAAAATTTTTTAAATATTTTGTTCAAACCAAACGCGTTTATAATTTATGTTTTTCTAAAAATAAATAAAAAATAATTTATAAAAATTTTGTAAACATAAACCAATAACCTAAACGTTACCAAACGCTATCTTACCTTCTTCATTCAAGCTTGTTTACTTCAATGGAAAGCAACCCTTCTCTCTCTCTCTCTGCGATACACAAACCAAATTCTGTGTTTGATTTTTCAGGTTTTTAGTGTCTTTGAGCTGAGAGAGTGAAAGTGGGTTTAATTTTCTTGGACTAGATAATTTTGGGAAAGCAAGCAAGATGATGGGAAGTAGTAGAATTGTGAAGAAGAAGAAGACAGAACCCAATGGGGCTAAGGGTCAAGGCTTGATAGATGTGGTCTTTTCTTGGTCTCTTGCTGATGTACTCAACAAAGATCTTTACAAGAACCAGGTTTTGATCATTCTTCAGTTCTTCTTTTCCTAAATATTAAAATTATCACAAAAGTGTACATATATAGACTATTGTGTTCATGTATGTATATCTATTAATAGTTATCCAACTCAGCATGGTTATATAGTGTTGAGTACAAATCAGTTTTCAACGTAGCTCATCCAAAAATTTCTCTATCTCTCCATGGTCTGCTATCGACTTTTTAAAATTTCTCCATCTCACAAAAGTGTACATATGAGCTAAGTATTCACATAAATATCAAAATATAATTTTTAATTTTTGTATTTTTTTTTATAAATAAAAGTGAATATTCAACCTATTTAATATCATTACCGTTCAGACTTTTAGATCCAAATAATTATTTTTCCCAACCAAAAAAAAAAAAAAACCAATGCTTCAGCCATCAACTGTAATTACGTCGCACCTCCTCATGAATGACATTAACAGAACTTGCAATGAACTTGAACAAACATGTGTCCCCAATTTCAATGCTGTTGGCTACCTTGAAATCAAATCAATCAGCAGTAGTACGGTATCTGAATCAAACAATATTATTTGACATTTTAAGTTTGAATATGGTGAATTTATTTTTATTTAAACCTTGAAAGGTAATTTAAGAAAATTTATAGAGTGTACTAAGAATAACATAAAATCCTAAACAATTGAATAAAGTATACTGAGAAATTAGGAGTACTTAATAATTTTTTGGGTGTAAATAGATTCCCCCATCGTTTGTGAATTATGGAAATGGACCTCTATATGTTGGAATGTGTCTCATATCACCTGGAGTTGCTCTATCTATGCTAATTATAAAGTGTCAGTTTTTCTCTCCTTAATACCTGAGTTTTAAGAAAAAATGTGACTGAGCTTTTCAATTTGGTATCAGAACTTGGTTGAGTCTGTGACTGGTGTGTTGTCTGTTCGGCGGCCCAGGAAGGTTTGTTGGAATGTGTCACATATCGCCTGATGTGCCATTTGGCCCAATTAACCGAACTGAATGGTCCAGTCCGGTGGCCCAGAAAGGTTTGTTGGAATGTGTCACATATCGCCTGATGTGCCATTTGGCCCATTTAACCAAGCTGAATGGTCCAGTCCACATCAGGTTTGCAGGCCAACTTTTGAATTTTTTTTTCATCTTGGCTTTGTTTGGGAAAATGGTTGAACTAAAATAATTTATTAAAAAACAAAATAGATTAAAATAACTAATAAGATAACTTATAACATTTTATTTTTTCTCTCACAACTATCAAATCAACTATAAAAAAAATTAGAAAAAAAAAAACAAAGCCTTTGTAAATCCATGTACATTACAGTCCAATTTTGTGAGTATTTTCACTCTGGGCAAAGCTAATGTTTGAGAGCAAAAAATTCATAAAATATTCCGAATTCAACATCAGTGATTTAGATTTATTAAAAATACGAGCCCACAACACTAACTCTAATTCTCAACCATAGTTTTGATAATCATGTTTTTTTTCTGGATCCTATTCTCTGGACCATAGAATTACTGAATATTTGAACATTTTGACAGGTAAAGCAAATTCCAATGACATTTTCATCAACAGAACACTACATGAAGTCATTCATCAACCCACTCATTGAAGAAACGCATGCTAATCTGTTCTCATCCCTGGAAAGGTTGTCTCATGCACCTTTCTCTCAAGTATTGTCTCTTGAAATAACAAAAGACTATAAGCCTCCCAAGGACTTGTTCTACAAAATCTCACTGAAGAGAGGCAACACTGCAAATGATCATGTAACCAAATTATGAGCCTGAGTTTGAAGACCTCATTGCCTTAACAGAAGTCAGGCCCAAATGCATTGATGATCTCAACAAACCCAAATCACCTTTTCTTGTTGCTGTTGTTCAGAGGATGAAGGATGGTTATGATCATGATAAGCTTATAATTAGGTCTTCAAAGCCCATTGCTTTTTATGCAGATAAAGAAGAGCATAGGAAGAAGAAGAAAAGTCTTTTTGTTGTTTTTTTGACAAACATGAAGACTAATGTTCGTATATGGACGGGCATTGAACTCGGAGCTTGAAGGGGGGAACATGAACATCATCAAAACAGTGCTTCAAATTGATCCCAATGTAAGAATCTCATATGATTCTTTCTCTCCTTACTGTGAATTTAGGCTGATTTTTCTTCATTTTGATTTTTCTCGTGTGAACTCTTTCTACAGGTGGAGACAGATTGTACCCAGTGTGACTCTCAAGAGAATGACAGTGTTGTTGTACACAATGCTAGAAATGCCATCAGTTCTTTCAATCTAGACGATTCCCAAAAGGCAGTTGTTCTAAGTTGTTTGGATACAAGAGAATGTCATCATCAGATTTCTGTCAAACTAATTTGGGGTCCTCCTGGGACCGGGAAGACGAAGACGGTTCATTACTATTTGCTTTGTTTAGGATGAAATGCAGAACACTGACTTGTGCTCCAACTAACATTGCAGTGTTGGGAGTTGCAACAAGGCTTGTGAGTTTAGTAAGAAAATCATTCCAGCATGATACTTATGGTTTGGGAGATATAGTTTTGTTTTGTAATGGGGAGAAAGCGAAGATCGATGATCATGAAGACCTTATCGATGTATTTCTTGATTACCGCATCTCTGTTCTTGCTAGTTGTTTTGCTCCAATGTCCGGGTGGAACAATAGTAGTGTGGAGTCAATGATATGTTTGCTTGAAGACACTGAACTGTTGTACCCAAGGTTCTAAAAAGCGGTTGCAGTCGCCGTAACGGTGGCGATGATGCGATTACGGTTGTGTGATGTAAAGGCCGTAGTGTAACGGTTGCGGTAACCAGAACCGTGAATTTTTTTATTTTTCGCACAATTTGAAAAAAACTTACCGATACGCATATTTTTTTTCCATGATCATATTTATTGAGTTAAAAATAAATATTGATTAATTTTTGTAAAATTTTAAGTATGATTCAATATATTTCATATTTTTAAATCACTATAAACTGAGTTTTTTACATTTTATTTTAATAATTAATGACTTTATATTATATAAAAAATCAATCACTAACTATTATATATAAGATAAACAATGACAAAAGTAAGAGAATAAATAAAAGCCTAAATATATATATATATATACATATTTTAACCAAACCAAATAGATAATGACCGCACTTATTATTATTATTATTATTTTCAAACAATATATAGATAGACACACACAAACAAACAAAATTGTTTAGTGATAGCAGCTGCATAGAATATCATAGGTCTTATAGTTTCAACAAATCAATAACATGTTCTTCATCTTTCCTTTTCTCTCTCTCTATCTCTTGCTCCTCCATTTTCTCTCTTTATCTTCCATCTTCTCTCCATCTCTCTTCCCCCATTTTCAGCTTTTTTTTGTGTGTTTTTTTGAAAGAAACAGTTTGGAACCGTTACGTAACGGTGCGTAACAGATCGTTACGGCTGTTACAGCACCGTTACGACCGCTACGGCAGCCGCTACGACCGATATACCTGTGAATCTCATTCACACTGCAAAAGCGGCCGTAACGGGTGGCAGTAACCGTCAAAACCGTTACGTAATGGTTGCGGCCGCTTTTTAAAACCTTGGCTGTACCAGTTGTATTTGGAAAAAGAAGATGCAAAAAATTACAAGGATGAGGGTGACAATGAGGACGAGGAGGAAGAGATATTTTTTGGAATTAGGAAGGTAAATAACAATCAAGACAACGAGGGTGATATCTGTGATCAAGATTTGAAGGACATGGATAAAAGGAAAATTTGGAAGAAGGCAATTGTTCAAGCATTGAAGGAAAGAAAGAGCAAGAACAAGAAAATATAGAACAAGGAGCCTTGTCAAAGAAAAAGTCAATTGAAGTGCGATAACCTTTTGACTTTTGATGAGTTTTTCAAGAAGAGGTATGAATTCATTGGAAACCGGTTGACCTTTTGTCTTACAAATTTGTACACCCATATGCCGACTTCATTCATTTCACTTGAAGTAGCAAAGGAGATGATTAAAGCTGTTGATCTGTAAAGACTGTTGGAACTTTGCTGCATACTAGTGGTTTTGCAAATGAGGGTTTGAGAGAAGTCCTCAATGGAATTAAAGATGTGGGAAACAGTATTAACTGCTTAGCGAAGTTGAGTTTAGCCAAGACAAAGTGTCTTGAAGTACTGAAATTCCTTCATGAAAAATTATCGGTGGTGCCATGCAATGTTACTGGATATTATCAAATCCGAAGATTTTGCTTGCATACCACATGTTTGATCTTCTGCACGGCTTCAAGCTCTGTTAAATTGCACACAGAAGGAATGGCACCGCTAGAACTATTGGTTATTGATGAGGCCGCACAGCTCAAAGAATGTGAATTCACGATTCCCTTGCAGCTCTTTGGTCTTCGTCATGCTATACTCATTGGAGATGAACGACAACTGCCTGCAATGGTCCAGAGCGAGGTTTTTGATCTGATTTCCTTTTTGTTCATTAATCTTTGAAAATTTACTATAATTTTTCATCCATTGGCATTCTGAAAATTTATGATTGATAGATTTGCAAGAAGGCTGACTTTGGAAGAAGCTTATTTGAGAGGCTGGTGTTATTAGGACATAAGAAGCATCTTCTTGAAGTCCAATACAGAATGCATCCATCAATAAGCTTATATCTTAATAGGGAATTCTACGACAAAAAGATTTTGGATGGCCTGAATGTCAAAGAGATAACGTATGAGAAACGCTTCCTTCAAGGAAAGATGTTTGGCTCCTACTCTTTTATAAATGTAGCCTATGGCAAAGAGGACTTTGATGACAGGCATAGTAGGAAAAACATGGTGGAGGTTGCTGTGATCGTTGAGATTGTTGCAACCCTCTTTAAAAGTACTTTTATTATCAATAAAAAAATTTATTTGCAATCAATAAGTGTGGTTTATGATTGCATTTTCCCCTCTACAGAATCGGTGGCTTTAAAACAGAAGGTAAGGGTTGGTTGCATATCAGCATATAAGGCTAAAGTATTTGCACTTCAACATAAACTTGAAAAGACATACAGTACAGATGCAAACAGTACCTTCTCTGTCAGTGTTCGATCTGTTGATGGATTTCAAGGCGGTGAGAAGGATGTGATAATTATCTCCACCGTGAGATGTAATGGGTGTGGATCAGTGGGCTTCCTTTCCAATCGTCAAAGAACTAATGTGGCTCTGACTAAGGTATTGCTTTTGTATTAACTTAACACTGTGGTAATTAACCTTGCTATTTGTTGTAATGAGATTTCTTGGTACAACATTGCCTTTGGATATTGGGGAATAGTGCTACATTAATCAATAGTGGCTCTGTTTGGAAGAAATTAATCCTAGATGCAAAGTCTCGGGGTTGTTTCTATGATGCTAATTATGATAATAACTTGGCTCTGTAAGAGGAGCTAATTTGAGCCCACTAAATTAATTAGGTCCAATAGTCCAAGATTAGTGGACCCGAATTTATCGCAAGTCCAAGATTGGTGGGCCCGAATTTATCGCCATCAAACGGGCCGAATCTCTCTAAGCCTCGAAAGGGTTCGGATCCACGAACTTAGAGACTTACTCAGACTCGGATTCGAAAGGGTTCGGATCCACGAACCTAGAGATCCGAAGCACTTGGCTTCGAACGGATTCAGATGCAATCTAGAAGCCGCTTCATTAATGCGTCCCAGAACACTTGCGGACTCGGAGCTTTCCGGGATCTACGTACCAGAACCATGGGCGTAATGGAGTTCGAACAAAGGACCCGATCCCGAGGACGGTAAGTGGAGATAAATTCACTCTTCGGTTAAACTAGCCTATACCCGGGTCGAGGTGGCACGATCTAGGGGGTCCCTGAGACTCGGCAATATTTGCAGTAGGGCGTTCTCTTGAACTACCCCTGACCCTTATGCGGCAGGATGTCCTCTGGGACTACCCCTGACCCTTTGGGATGATTGGGGATCATTGGTTAGGTGTGGCTAAGAAAAAGGGTTCGCCGAGAGGTTGATCTCCTCTTCGGGGTTTTCCTCATCCTCGGAGAGGTCACCTCATCGGACAAGGTGGTTAGAGAGAATATTCCCCATGTGCCTTGCACATGGGCTCTATCCTACATCATGAGGTGCCTATAAATAGCACCCACCCATAGCTTTACAAGGGATGGATTTTTGGAGAGTTAACTCTTGGGAAAGAACTAATTTCCCATCTCCATTATCAACCTTGAGAGTGAAAGTGGGAGATCCATGGGAGAGCCTTGCCATTATTTTCTCTCTAGCCATTTTGCCTTCTTCTTCACCTAATCTCTTATCTCCATTATCTCCTTTACTCTTGTGTTCTTGAGTTGAGACTATTGAAGAATCTAAGCCTCTTATCATCTTCTAGAGAATTCGAAGTTGTTCTTCAAGGATCTTCGAAGGTCTTCGAATTCTCCAACAACATTCTTGAACCCTCTCCTATATTTTGGTGACTTCACTGGGGAGGCGGATTGGTTAATGGTCTCAACGAGATCTAGAATCCACACAACTCCAACAAGGATGGCGGGAGAAGGTGAAGTTCACCAACAAGGATCCTCTAATGGTGGTGATGACAGAACCATGGCTCCAGATCAACCAATTTTTCTTGAAGCCATTCAAGGACTTCAAAATACTCAGCAGGAGATTCTTACCACTCTTCAGAATCTCACTCACACCATGTTGGTGATGAGTTCTAATTTTTCACCGGCGCCAAACGGAAATCAAACGGGTGGTGGAGTTATTCTCGCCGGAGCGTAAAATCAAATCCAAGGAGAAGTAGGCCCCAATCAGCCTATGGCTCATGGCAACACGGCCACAGTAACACATGCTTAAACTGCAGTAGGCGACAGCAGTTTGCCCATGCCCGGGCTCCATAGCGTGCCAAGCCAAGATCCAATGGTGACTAGGGGAGTTTTTGGTGTAATGAATGGCGCTCCGACGACTGTTGGTGTCCAGGAAAACATGAGGAGCATGATGGCGCAAAAGGGAGCTCTGCCCGTACTTAATCTTGTTACACCACCAGTAAATGTTACTCAAGTACTAGCCGGGCCTCCTTTGGTGCCAACAACAAATCTGCAAGCACAACCCGGTATAGCGGCGCCGTGCGGTGGACTCTACGGGCCTCAATTCAATATCCCATCACCAACTGGCTTGTCTATAGGCGCTGATGGCCAGTATCGTCAAATGTCCTCACCAATAATGAATCCGCAGCACCAGAATGGCCAAGTCACCCCTAGCTCAGTCTTCGGGTCCATAAGCCAAGTTCCAGGAATACCACTATCAAACTCTCTCCCTCAACAGTTTCTCACTCTCGCCGATGTGCAGGCCATGTTCGATCTCGAACGAGGCAAGAGGACTTTACCTTCTTTGCCTGATCCGGATGTCAAGCCACCTTACCCTATTAAGATGCTGAGCTATCCATACCCTGAGGGGTATACAGTGCCGAAGTTCATCAAGTTCGATGACAAACAAGGAAATGCTCGAGAACATGTTGTGCGATTCATCGAGACTCTGGGTATTCATGGTTCAAACCACGTCCTCCGGCTGAGAGAATTCTCTAAGTCCCTTATCGACCGAGCATATAGTTGGTATGTTAATTTGGCCCCAAACTCTGTCCGAAGTTGGGAGGAAATGGTTAACAAATTCCACTCTAAGTTCTTTCAAGTGGCGGAGAAGGTGACCACACTTACGTTGTGTAAAGAAAAGCAACAGGAAAGTGAAGACATCCTTGACTACGTCAAAAGGTTTCAGGACAAGGCCGTGGATTGCCATGAAGTAGTAGAGGAGAGTTATCTGGTTCAAATCTGTCTAGAAGGGGCATTGAGCAGGTACAAAATGTTTTTAGTTAATCACAAGCTACCCACCTTCTCAGCATTAATAGAAGTAGCTTGGAACATTGGCATTCCTCAGGCTCAGGAGTCCGGATTTAAGGCCAGTTACAAGACTAGCTTCAAATCGTCTCGTGGACCTATTGTTGTTGCTGCCTCTGCCCCAGATACCCGAAAGTCACAAGGAGGAGGTCACAGAGGCCAGAAGAGAAAGCAATATAATGGTGAAAAGGGGAATGTTTCTTATCCATGTGGAATCGAGGAAGTGAAAGCTCTAGTTAAGGAATGGGTGGCCGACGGAGAGCTAAAATTGCCTTATGTCGAAGAAATGCCATAAAAAAAGGACCGCGAGAGCCCTGAATTTTGTGTCTACCATTGTACATTGAAACATCCGACAGAGAAGTGTTGGACTCTCAGGAAAATCTTCAGAGATAAAGTCGAGGCAGATGAATTGAGGTTCAAAAAGCAAGGGACTCAAGATATCCGAGAACAACCATATCCTCAACACCGAGACAAGGGCAAGAATGTTGCTATGATAGCTTATGAAGGCTCGATGATTGAGGCTATTGCCAATCTCGATGACGATGATTATTATTTGGACGACATCCTCGAGCCAGAGGGTGAGCAAATTTACTACGGAAGTGCTCTCGATCCAGAGGGCAGAACCTTCACAACTCATGTCGACGATCCCTTTGATCTAGAAGGAAGAGAAGAGTACTACGGAAAAGAAGGACACCATGTTTATGTGGCATCTTATTTTGAAGAGACCGAGGAGATGGTTAACTACAAGCCTCCAAGAGTGGAAAAAGATCCAGATCACTATGCCAAAACCTTGCAAGACTGTGTAAAGTTCAAGCAGTTCTTTGACCAGCTTGGACTTTCCAGGGAGGCAAGAACAAAAATCACCAAGTCTATCATTAATATAGCCGAGGCACACCATGAGGAATGCATGTCGACTAAGGGATCTATCCCGAGGAAGGCAAAAGAGCAATCTAGTGCCATTACTTTCTCCGAGGCTGATCGGAAGTATCCTTTTTCTCACAATCGCCCGCTTTATGTGACTGCTTTTATTAACGGGGTTGAGTTCAAAAGGGCCTTTCTAGATAGTGGAGCCTCTATCAACATTATGACTCGTGCTACTCTAGAAAAGGCCGGAATCTCTGAAGAACGCATTGTGAAGTAGCCGATAATCATCACTGGCTTCGGTGGACAAAAGAGAGTTACTATCGGATGCGTAACAATTGATTTAGCCGTCGGAGAGATTCGCTCGGCCACCAAGTTCCATATTATCGATTCTGAGGCAAATTATCACATCATTCTAGGGAGGACCTGGATGCATAGATATGGGGCTGTACCATCAAGTTATCATCAGTGTGTTAAGGATAAATGGGGAAAGAAGATGGTGGCAATTCAGGCTACAGAAAAGCCTTTCGAGATCCATGAAGCTCATTATTCTGATGCCATCTACTTCACCGAATTGGCTGTCGAAGAAGTTCCCACCACCTCTAAGCCTCGGGGGGTCAAAATTCCTCGTTGGGAGGATATCAAAGATGACAAGGAGCCAAGGGCAGAATCAAGTAAATGGGCGATCTCTAGACCAGAAAGTTCGCCTATTCCTCGGAAGGTGATGAAAGTTCGAGAAGGGGGCAAGATGGTGTACTATTTATGAAGGTGCGGGGAGTCGGTTTCTTCAGTCACCGACTCCGAGTCAAAAGAAGAGCCTCCTGACAATGACATAGTGATAAAGCCTGAAGTGGCTCCAGAATGCATGCAAGATGGGCCGAAGCCTCAGCCCGAACAACTTATTGAAATAGATCTGAGTGATGGACAAGATGCTCCAAGGCCGATATTCATAAGTTCGAGCCTTAGCCCAGAGAATCGGGAACAGTTCTTAAAATTGATAAGCTGGTACTCAGATGTGTTTGCTTGGTCATATAAAGAAATGTCCAGACTAGATCCTGACCTAGTCTCCTATCATCTTGATGTGTTCCCAAACTCCAAGCCAATTAAGCAAGCTGCTCGAAAATATCATCCAGATCTCGAAGAGAAGATAAAGGAGGAGATTGAAAAACTTCAATAGGCTGGTTTCATCCGGCCAATACAGTACCCCACGTGGTTGGCAAACATAGTGCTAGTAAAGAAGAAGAATGGTCAAATCAGAGTATGTGTAGACTTTCGAGATTTGAACAAATCTTGCCTGAAGGATGAATTCCCTCTTCCTCACATCGACACCCTCGTGGATGCCACATCGGGACACCAGATGTTCTCATTCATGGATAGATTCAGTGGATACAATCAGATTAAGATGGTTGAAGAGGACGCAGAAAAGACTGCTTTTAGAACACCTCTCGGAAACTTCTTTTATACAGTCATGCCTTTCGGACTCAAGAATGCCGGAGTAACTTACCAAAGGGCTATGACTACAATTTTTCATGACATGATCCATCATGAGGTAGAAGATTATGTTGATGATCTAGTGGTGAAATCTAAGAAAGAAGAGGACCATCTCCGAGACCTTGAGAAAGTATTCAAGAGATGCCAAAAATTCAAAATGAGGATGAATCCTTTCAAATGTGCTTTTGGGGTGACGGCTGGGAAATTCCTCGGGTTTCTTGTACGCAGACATGGTATCGAGGCAGATGAAGACAAGGTCAAATCTATCAGAGCAATGCCTCCCCTACATTCTCAGAAGGAGTTAGAGAAGTTCCTCGGGAAGGTGTCTTATATTCGGAGGTTTATCCCAACACTTGCAGAGATCTCTGCCCCTTTCGGCTCATTGTTAAAAGAAGATGCCAAGTTCGAGTGGAACCAGGAGCACCAAAAGGCCTTTGAGAGAATCAAGGCGGCCTTAACCTCGCCTCAGACAAGATAGCCCCGCAGCCCGGGGTGCCTATAATGTTGTACTTAACTTCAACCAAGTCCATAGGGGCATTATTGGTCCAGGATGTAGATGGAGCAGAACGCCCGGTGTATTACATCAGCCGGAAGATTCGAGGAGCAAAAGTCCGATATACTCCGATAGAGAGACATTGCTTAGCTCTGGTATTCACCGCCCAAAAGCTCAGATATTACTTCTTAGCACATCAGATTTAGATTGTTACTAAAAGTGATCCAATCTGATACCTCCTCAGCAAGCCTGCTCTAACCGGGAAGGTGGCAAGATGGTTGTTAGCACTTGGTGAATTCGAGATCACATGTGTAGCCCCCAAGGCGATCAAAAGCCAAGCCTTAGCTGACCTCCTTGCTCAATTTCCAAGTGGTGACTATGAACCAGTGAATGAAGAATCAAGAGGAGAGGTGCATGCAACTATGGCTTCCGAGGAAAGCTTTTGGACATTGAGCTTTGACGGAGCAGCAGTCGGAGGTAAAGGAGGAACCAAGATAGTCCTTACAAGCAAAAGTGGAGAAAAGTTATATTTGTCTTATAAACTAGATTTCCATTGTTCGAATAATGAAGCCGAGTATGAGGCTCTTATTTTGGGTTTGATAGCAGCTGAGAAGCACAGTATCAACAAGATTCGGATTCAGAAGGACTCAAAGTTGATAGTAAAGCAAGTTTCAGGACAATTCGTCTTAAAGGAGCCTGCCTTGGCCACATATCGAACAACAGTCCAAAGGCTTCTTAACAAATTTCAGAAGGTCGAAATAGAGCATGTGCCTCGTTCTGACAACAAGTTTTCAGATGCCCTCGCTACATTAGGGGCAAGAGTTGATATCCCAGAGGAGGAGGCGACAATTATTATCAAGAAAAGAACAAAGCCTTCGATAATACCCGAAGACAAAGGCCTTCTGGAGGACTGGAGAGGAGAAGTCCTCGAACAACTCAGAAGCAAAGTTGGAAAATTGACTATAGCCAAGCTTGCCCAATTCATAATTATTCAAGGTGAACTTTACTTCCGATGAGGTACCGGATTCTTAGCCCGGTGTGTTGGCCAACAAGAAGCAAGTTTTCAACTACAACAGATCCATGAAAAGTCTTGCGGGGATGGGGATATCAGTCTGTACAGAAAGATCCAAAGACATGGCTATGATAGTGCATGATGGCCACAACCCGAGTAGCTGGTGAAAGCTTTCCAAATGATCTTGCAACTCTAGGGGCAAATTTCAACATTGCGTAGAGGAAGTCTATCTATGACATTTACAATTTGTATTTACTATATTGTCTAAGAATTTTCTATCTTTATTTCTTATGTTATGAAGAAAGTTATTTCCTCTATATTATGTATCTTCATTAGAAGTTATTTTCTCTTTATTGTATATCTTCATTGTGTTATATTGCTTGAAACAGTTTTCAATTTTTTGTTGCCTTTCAAAGAAGAAAGAGGAATAGTGGACTCGGTTACCATCCTGAAGCGACTTTTCTTGGCGCAGTAGAAGTGTACTCCCACTCGAAGAGGGACAACCTTTGTTTCCATTAGTTATCGAAATAGTATGTCCTCCGATTTGGACCTCCGGAAAGTAGCCATTATTTCCATCAGTGCAAGCTTCAAGGGTCTTTCTTTTTGAAGTAGAGTGTGTGCTCCCACTCAAACTTCCGAAGAAGAGCCATTACTTCCATCAGTGCAAGCTTCGAGGGTCTTTCTTGTTAAAGTAGAGTGTGTGCTCCCACTCGAACTTCCGAAGAAGAGCCTGTACTTCCATCAGTGCAAGCTTCGAGGGTCTTTCTTGTTGAAGCAGAGTGTGTGTTCCCACTCGAACTTTCGAAGAACAGCCCTTACTTCCATCAGTGCAAGCTTCGAGGGTCTTTCTTGTTGAAGTAGAGTGTGTGTTCCAGCTCGGACTTCTGAAGAGCAGCCCTTGCTTCCATTTGGACTTCCAAGGAACAAACCTCGTTTCCATCAGCGTGAGCTTCGAGGATCTCTCTTGTTGAAGTAGAGTGTGTGCTCTCACTCAGACTTTCGAAGAACAAACCTCGCTTCTATCAGTGCGATCCTCAAGGATCTTTTTTGATGAAGTAGAGTGTGTTCTCCCACTCAGACTTTCGAAGAACAGCCCTCGAGACTCAGTGGCCTATCAGAAGGGATCTTCTTGCCAAAGTATGGTGTATGCTACTATTCAAACTCCTAAGGGACAGCCTTGCTTCCGTTTGGACTTCCGATGGACAACTCTTGCTCTCATTAGTGCAGGTCCGAAGAACAGCCCTTGATTTCATCAATACGAGCTCCGAGGATCTTTAGACTCTTACTCGAACTCCCGAGAGATAGCCTTTGCTTCTATTAGCTGCCGAAGTAGAAGTGCGCATCCACTCTGACTTCCGAGGGAGAGCCTTGTTGCCGCTCGGACTTCTGAGAGAGAGCCTTGTTTCCGCTCGGACTTCTGAGGGACATCCTTGCTTCTGCTCGGACTTCTGAGAGACAATCTTTACTTCTATTGGTGTAAGCTTTGTAGACTCGGTTGCCTTTCAGAGGGATCTTTCTTGCCAAAGTAAGGTGTATGCTACTTTCAGACTCCTATGGGACAGTTTTGCTCTCGTTCAGACTTCCGAAGGACAACCCTTACTCTCATTAGTGAAGATTCTGAGGGCCTCCAAAAAATTATATGCCTGAAATAGTAAAACCGACAAATGAGACGAGCAATATCAATTTCATATTCTGATTCAGGCATTATCGGAATAGGGCAACATCAACAAACAATAATGATCTATTTAAGTTACAACAATTTTATTCCTTTGAGCGAGTTCATGAAAAATGCAACAATCACGTTTTTGTCTCTCCAGACCGGTTCCTCTTAGGCTGAAAAGCAACAATGTTCAAACAAAATGTCAGCATCAACTATTTATTTCTCTGATGATCTATGAGTTCAACAAACAACAATATATCATTTTTTATTCTTTGACAAGGGACAAGTTTCAAAACATGAATTTTAAGACTATATTTCTCATGCAAATCAAAGTTCAACAAGGGCTTTATTTCCCTCAACAACCAAGCACTAGCTATTCAGAAGTCAAGAACACAAATCCCAAATTTATTTTTTGCAAGCCCAGGTTCATGAGCAACAATATATATATATATATATATATATATTTATGTATCAGAAAAAAAATTCAAGAATGGGGTTTCGGCGAACACTTACTCACAAATTCGAAGGAGTAGGAAGAGAGTGAAGACCAAAAGCGGTGTAGGTCAAGAATGACAGCACGAACATTGGGCAAGAAAGGAGATAGGCAAACCGACGCCGCGTTGAGTCGGCGACGTGGTCCGCGTTGATTAATCACGGCCGAAACCAGTGAGTATGCAAAAAACCGAGATCTATATGATTCGAACTCTGAAAAATGGCGCCGGGCTGTGAGAATAACGAGCTGGATGGTGTAAGGCAAAACCACACATATCGCGTTGAGTGGGCGACGCATGGTTCGCGCTGAACAGTCGAAGACGAAGGCAAAGCGCTGGACAACCAAAGACGAAGGCAAAGTTGTAGCAGAGAAAGGTGGACAGCAGCTTGGGTCACGACGTTTGCAACAGGTGGTCGCCGGAGGAGTAGTACCGAGATCTGGTGTATCTAAAGCTTAGATGCTGCATTATTGGGCCAATATGAAATACCAACAACAGTGGTGTAGGTCTTCGGTGATGGTGATGGCGTCCGGAGTTATAGCAGCGGCAATGATCTTCAATGGGATGCAAAAGCAAGATGCAGCTTTGGTTCTTTGAAGAAGATGGTGAACTGTTCATTTTTAAAGAAACAAACAAATGGGTTTCAAATTTCAGAGAGAGAAAAGGCACACCCAAAAAAATAAATAAATAAATAAAATAATAGAAGGGTTTTGTTCGTAATCAAATTCCAGCACTAAACAATGAAGATTTCTGAGCAGAGTAAAGTGGCAGCAGAGAAATTTCATTATAATGAAAAAGTTGAATCCGGATATGAAGAATGCGATTCTCATGATTCAGATGAAGATCCAACATATGAGGTTGTTGATAAGATTCGATGTAGATTTTCAAGGCTATCCACCAAGAACAAACCCAAATCACGTAAAATTAAGGAAATGGAGCAGGGTAATGAAAAGGACCTAGATGTAGTAGTAGAAATGGTTGTGCTAGTGCTTGGGGTAGAGGAGCAAGGCAAAGCCGCGGTGCGAACAAGGCACGCGCGAGCCGACAACGCTCAGTTGAGTAGATCAGCGGCACAAGACGCGAGTAGCATGCGTAGGGTCAACACAAGCAAGGCCGCGACGGATAGGGCTGAGTCACTGCGTCCCTAGGCTGTGGTTGACGGCGGCAGCAAGCGGTGTGCAAGCGACGGAGTAGTTGGGCAGACCGACGCCGCGTTGAAAGGGCAGCATGGTCAGCGTTGATCAAATCACGGCTGAAGGTAGTGGCGAGGTTGCAGGACGTTAGCAGCATGAGCAAGCAGCTACCGTGACGAGCTGGTGCTGGTACTGGCCAACCGTGAGAGTGGCGTGGGTCTTCGATGGTGTTGCTTGGAGCTGCGCCGGCCAGCATGCAAATGGCGTTAGCCTCTGATTTGTTGAAGAACAAAAAGCCTGGGTTGGTCTATATAGAGAGAGAGAGAGAGCCGAAATATTTGTGGGCAAGAAGATAAGGCAGCAGTTAGGGTTTTGTCTTTATCCTAAAAAGGATACAAAAAATGGCCTCAACGTGCTCAGGCTAAGGCTATGTATATATATAAAGGGCCAAGCACTTTATGGGTTTTGAATTTCATGGACGAAAGCGGTGCGTCTCCATTTATTTTATAGAAAAAAAATATGTTGAGAATATGCCAAATATTTGAGAAGGAATATGCTGGGAATATGATTTGGCAAAAAAGTGGTTAAAGATGGAGGACTTTTTGTCTTGGATATATATATATATATATATATAAATAAATAAAGTGGAAAGTGATTCTGCTGTATTCTAAAAAAATGTGGCCTTATCTAGTCAAGAAAAAAAAAAAAGAAATGGATTTCTTAGTTCTTGTTTCTTTTACTTGGAGTAAAAAAAGTTTTGTATTTTCTAATACTTGGAGAAATACTTGGGGAAGCGAAAATGTAATTATCAATATTCTAAGTTGTTGTAAAAAAAAAAAAAAGAGATGCTTATTCATTTATTTTATTTTATTTTTAATATTACTTGTCAATTTTATCTGTAAATTACGGTGAGCCCTCAGTTTTATTCATGGACTCTGTAAAGACCAAATATTTCTAAAGACGTAATGCGAAGCATGGCTGACAATGTGAAGCTATGCATGTTCGAGAAAATTACAATTTCTCATACACGCAAGGGGCAAATGTAAGAGGAGCTAATTTGAGTCCACTAAATTAATTAGACCCAATAGTCCAAGATTAGTGGACCCGAATTTATCGCAAATCCAAGATTGGTGAGCCCGGATTTATCGCCATCAAACGAGCCGAATCTCTCTAAGCCTCGAAAGGGTTCGGATCCACGAACTTAGAGACTTACTCAAACTCAGACTTGAAAGGGTTCGGATCCACGAACCTAGAGATCCGAAGCACTTGGCTTCGAACGGATTCAGATGCAATCTAGAAGCCGCTCCATTAATGAGTCCCAGAACACTTGCGGACTCGGAGCTTTCCGGGATCTACGTACCAGAACCATGGGCGTAATGGAATCCGAACAAAGGACCCGATCCTGAGGACGGTGAGTGGAGATAAATTCACTCTTCGGTTAAACTAGCCTATACCCGGGTTGAGGTGGCACAATCTAGGGGGTCCTTGAGACTCGGCAATATTTGCGGCAGGGCGTTCTCTTGAACTACCCCTAACCCTTATGCGGCAGGATGTCCTCTGGGACTACCCCTGACCCTTTGGGATGATTGGGGATCATTGGTTAGGTGTGGCTAAAAAGAAGGATTCGCCGAGAGGTTGATCTCCTCTTCGGGGTTTTCCTCATCCTCGAAGAAGTCACCTCCTCGGACAAGGTGGTTAGAGAGAATATTCCCCATGTGCCTTGCACATGGGCTCCATCCTACATCATGAGGTGCCTATAAATAGCACCCATCCATAGCTTTACAAGAGATGGGTTTTTAGAGAGTTAACTCTTAGGAAAGAACTAATTTCCCATCTCCATTATCAACCTTGAGAGTGAAAGTGGGAGATCCATGGGAGAGCCTTGCCATTATTCTCTCTCTAGCCATTTTGCCTTCTTCTTTACCCAATCTCTTATCTCCATCATCTCCTTTACTCTTGTGTTCTTGAGTTGAGACTATTGAAGAATCTAAGCCTCTCATCATCTTTTAGAGAATTCGAAGTTGTTCTTCAAGGATCTTCGAAGGTCTTCGAATTCTCCAACGACGTTCTTGAACCCTCTCCTACAGGCTCAAGCAATCGAAGGAGCCTTAGTCGAGCTTAATCAACTTGATACACTACTTAGAATAGAATCCCAATTATTTAGCAATGCAAAGTGGAAGGTATGCTTACCTATGTCTGTTATTTTTGTTGAAGGTTAGTTGAGCTTAAAGAACTTGATACACTACTCAGAACAGACCTTTATTTTATTTTTTTTTGTCATAGGTTTGCTTTAGCGATGATTTTAAGAAATCAATGGCTAGAATAAAGAATGTAGATGTCCGGAAGGAAGTGCTTTCCCTTTTAGAAAAGCTTTCAAGTGGGTGGCGACTGCATCATGAAAAGGACAAAGTTCTCGACATGAATGGGACTTCTTCTGAGCTGTTGGAGCTGGACAAGGTCAATGGATTACTGAATCTCGCTTGGAGCGTGGACATTGTCAAAGAAAACTCAGAAGACGTCCAGGTTCTAAAGGTCTGGGACATTCTTCCATTGTCTGACATACCAAAACTAGCAAACTGTCTTGACACTGTATTTGGGAATTATACAGTCGATTTTATGAACCCCTGCAAATGCAAAAGATTTGGAGGGTATGCATGATATGTATCTTCCTTTTTTGACTTATTTTTCTCCCAATTTTATTGATCTATTTACTCGTACACATGATTTAGAAGCCATAACTTTTATTTTTTTTCTTTATTTTCTTTTTTTCTCTATTGGCGCAGGAATTTAGCAATCCCAGTGACATGGCCAGCTGACTCAAGTGCTGGTAGGAAGACTTTTTTGGCTGATGATGATCATATGTGGTTCTTAGAAAGCCAAGTAGCTTCACTAAGTCTAAATCATGCGCCAGGATCTTCAACTAATAGGTGAGAGAGAAAAAGCACAAGGAAACCAACATATAACTGTTTATAATCTCTTTCCAAAAAAGAGTTAAATTACTTTTGTGCAAATAGCTGATTTAATTTTCTTTTACTTGTTTGTTTATTTTGTTTTCAATACAATATATAGAAATCGTGTGAGGTCTAAAATGAAAAGTTATGGAAATTACTTTGGAATTGTAAAATTCAATGTATAAAGAAAATTGTATTATTGATTGATTTGTTATTGATTGATATATCTGTATATTACAATTCCTATATATAGAGGAGAAGATGGTAGTAGGTGTAGGTGGTAGTGGAGGTGGTAGGTGGAGTGGGTGGTAGTGGAGGTGGTAGGTGGGTGGTAGTTTACATTTTACAATTTACATTTTACATTAACAGCCCCCCTCAAACTCAAGGAGGATAGGTAGTACTAGCCAACTTGAGTTTGGAGAGAGTAACAAAACAGAAAAATAAGCTGACAAATAAAATTAAAAATGGGATAGGAGACACTGTATGGTCGTGTCGGACCGTTGTAGCAGACAGTTTACGGGGTCATGTCGGACCGTTGTAGCAGACACTGTGTGGTCGTGTCAGACCGATGTAGCAGACAGTTTATGGGGTCATGTCGGACCGTTGTAGAAGACAGTTTATGGGGTCATGTCGGACCGATGTAGAAGACAGTTTACGGGGTCATGTCGGACCGATGTAGCAGCTGACCGGAATCAATGTCGGGACAGTTTATGGGGTCATGTCGGACCGATGTAGAAGCTGACCGGAATCAATGTCGGGACAGTTTATGGGTCATGTCGGACCGATGTAGAAGCTGACCGGAATCAATGTCGGGACAGTTTATGGGGTCATGTCGGACCGATGTAGAAGGACAGTTTACGGGGTCATGTCGGACCGATGTAGAAGACAGTTTATGAGGTCATGTCGGACCGATGTAGCAGAGGTTGTGGTGGTGCACCAAGGGGGCGACTTAGGGAGTGCGCCATGAGCGACTTATACATGATACTGTGTATAACTCCCCCTCAAACTCAAATAGGTGTGAAGATAGAAACCTATTTGAGGTTGAAACAAAGGGATTGATAAAGCTGACCGGTGTAGAAGACACTGTATGAGTGTGTATATAGGCTGCCCAAAAGATATACATGGATGTAGATATCGAGCCCTCAAAAGTCGTGCCCTCAAAAGGTGTGCCCAATCTGTCAAAAGGCGTGCCATCAAAAGGCGTGTCAGATATGATGGCGAGCCACGTGAGTGCCTTGGCTGGCGTGCCCGTTTGTCTGGCGGCAAGAGGCGCGCGATGCGCGTGGCTGCCTCGGCTATTTAACCAAGACGGAGCCTGAGGCCGAGGCAGAAGACAAACAACTTGCGAAGAAAAACTTCTGAAAACGCTTCGTTGTGCTGAGAGAGATAGTCTGTAACACTCTGTTGCGAGAGATGGCTTCGTCGTCCCGTGGTCTGCTGACTCTCTTTCCCGACCTTAACGAGTCAACAAGAGAGATAACGGGTGCGGTGTCCCGTGAACCTCAACCAAACACCACTGGGTTTGCTCTGTTGAACTTTCCGATGCAGTCGGTGGAGCAAAAAATGGCAGTGCAAACGGATGTGGAGGCGAATCAGTATACTTTGAAGGCATGTGTGGAGTCCATGACGGCAGTCACAAACTTGTCGCACCGGCTGCAGAGTAGGACAAATGAGGTGCAGCAATTAAACGCCCAACTGGCTCTGCTCCAACGCATGTATAAGGATGCACGAGCAGAGATAAGTGTGCTAAAGAGGGAAAACAAGGAGCTGAAGCGAAAGGCCACCGTGATGTTCCGATTTGGAGGGCCGCCATATGCTGCAGTGGAGGAGCAGGGAGTAGTGATCATGCCCAGTGGAGTGGGAAACACGGAGGCAACACCGGCAAGGGCCGCCCAGGACGGAGGCAAGAAGAAAAGGCCGGCGGTAGAGTAGAGAAGAAAAAAAAAATCCCGCCTGTGGATGTAGTTGTTTTGTTGGTGTTTGTTTTTGTTTTTTTGTTTCTTTTTTTGATGTAAAATGGTGAACGGGGTGAGCCCCGACATGAATAAAAGGAGAGGTTGGTGTGCAAGGCGTGCAAGTCGTCTTCGTCTGTTTGTTTGTTTGTTTTTTTTTTTTTTAATGGTAAAAAAAAAAAAAAAAAAAAGAAAAAAGAAAGGTGATATGCAAATCAGTAGAGAATAGGAAAATAAAAAGAAACGAAAAGAGGAAAGTGGAGTGGGGAATAGGAGTGTAAGGAAAAATGGGTTTTAAAAATAAAAAGGAGGAAGAGATAAAAAAAAATAATAATAATAAAAGAGAGCGGAGATACATGTGCAAAGCAATTTGTGTGTCGTGTGCTTTTCAAAAGATGGAGGAAAAGAATAAAAAAAAAAAAAAAAAACAGAAATTTGTGCAAAAGTGGACAGTCTGTGAAAGATAGTATAATAAACATAGACAGATATAGATATATTAAAATAAAAAAAAGTTGCGTGGGGTTGTGTGTTCTGTGTCGAGGGTTTTGGAAGGGAGTGAGAGGTTGCATCTCAATCTCAAGGTGTGGGATACAGAGAAGAAAAAAAATAAATAAATAAAATAAAAATAAAAATAAAAATAAAATAAAATAAAATAAGGTTGGATGGAGAAAGTAATAAAATAAAATAAAATAAAAGAATAATGGGTTTGTGGAGGAGACACACATGGATGGGTTCTGTGAAGATGTTTTCCTCATGGATGGGTTCTGAGAAAGCCTGTTCAGATACTTCCTTTGGAAATGGGTGTTAACCTTTCTGGTCATTAACAACAGGCATGAAAACACTCTCTAATCTCTCCTGTTTGATCGTGAGAAAGAAGAGTGAAAGTTTAGATAGAAAAAAAAAAGAGAGATTTGCAGAGAAGAGAGAGTGTGAATCTTTGAGGCTTGCTGTGGTGTGCAAAGCTTAGATACCACTCCACTGTTGTTAGAGGATTTGATGAACATAGCGGTTCACAAACTATCTGGAAGAACAGTTTCATTCCACAATCTGCTCAGCTGAGAGCGGAAGCGCAGGCTCAGGAAGCCACGGCGGCGTCACTTCAGGCTCAGCTTCAGCAAGTCATAACGGCCGGCGGCGCATAGCCGGAGGACGCCGAGTTGGCTTACATTGATCCAGACCGAGTCGAGGTGGCGAGTGGACCGAGTTGCAAGGCGTGTCGGGAACGAGTTGCTTCGGTGGGTGTATTGCCGTGTCGGCACCTGTCTGTGTAGAGAATGTGGTGCCATGGCTCAAGCTTGTCCTGTCTGTCTCTCTTTCAGGGAGTATGTTGCCGCCGTTGATGGCGAAGAACTCGAAGCTATGTGCAAAAAATTCCAGCGGGCAGCGAAGGCAAAGTTGCCGGCCGGCTGCCCGCCGGTGAGAAAGAAATACAGGCCTAAATCTTATAGCTCTGATACCATGTAAAATTCAATGTATAAAGAAAATTGTATTATTGATTGATTTGTTATTGATTGATATATCTGTATATTACAATTCCTATATATAGAGGAGAAGATGGTAGTAGGTGTAGGTGGTAGTGGAGGTGGTAGGTGGAGTGGGTGGTAGTGGAGGTGGTAGGTGGGTGGTAGTTTACATTTTACAATTTACATTTTACATTAACAGGAATGAAGAAGAGTGGGACAGAGGAGCACAACAGTAGAGAGTGCAGAACAACATTTGGCTTCATGGGAATATTCGATAAGCAAGAAATCCGCCTAAAAACAAAGATTGAAGTCACAGATTGCTGCTATGGTGATGCATTTTGGTTTCAAAAAGATTAAAAACATTTTACTGGTTAGACTACATTTATTCAGCTATGGCTAAATTGTTCTAAGTCGTTGCTAGTTAATTGTAATTGGTTTTGTTGCCCTTGTTTCTTATACTAACTTTTTGGTCTCTTCTATTGTTTCATGTTGTTGATATTGATAAGTTAAGGCTTGGTTTATTTGTGTGTTTGGTTCATAAATCATGGAGTTGGTAAAGGTGAACTGAATTATATGTTTCTCTTCTCTCTCTTTCTTAAATTTTGGCTATTTAATATTTTAATTAAGTATGAAAACATGAAATAAAAACAAACTTCCTTTTTCCTTACCATCTCTAAGAATCAAAAGATTTTTGCGAGATGATACACACAGGCATGGAAATATTTCTGTTAGGAATAATGTTGTTTAATCATTGTTTATTAAAAAACAATTATCGCATTGCTCAATGCTCCACTTTAATAACCAAATAACATTTCAACAAAATACGACAAAAATTGATAAACCCCACTATAAAAACAGGAGGCAACATTTTTACACCCCTTTTTGCTCAGTTCGCACACTTAAAATTAATAAATTTTAAATTACAATTGTACCATCAACCCAAATGACTAATAAGGTTATTAACAAACATGCCGGAACTATCAATTTTTGTTCAGTAGTTGTTATCCAAAACAAGAGTGAAAATTTTGAATGATGTAATCTAATAGACCTTTCAATTTTTTTGGCAGACTACACATTGCGTCCGAAAGAAACATTAAATTATCTTCCTGACAAAAAAGCCGGCTATTGCTAAACTAACCATTTTTGCTTAGGAAAATGAACTGTAGCTTGAATACTTAGGCTCGAAAACTGGCTCGAAACCCAAAACGACATCGTTTTAGGTTTCTTCTTATTTTATTTATTTATTTTTAATTCTTTTCCTTCCATTGCTTTTCAATAACAGACAGATGCGAGAGAGAGAAAGGAGAGAGAGAAGAGAGGAGGAAGAAAAGATGGAGAGCAAGAGAAAGAGAAGAAGATGGGTGATGGCGGTGATCGCCGCTTTCAGACTCTGTTTCTCTATTTTTTTTTTTTTCTGGTAGATCTGAATCTGAAAATGAAAGGGGAAAAAAAAATTTGTTAGCTAATGATGATGTGTTGATGATGATGTGTTGATGAAGCTGTTGATTTTATTTATTTATTTATTTTTTCATCTAAATCTAAAGATGAATGGTTGTTTTTGTTTTTGTTTTTGTTTTTTATTTTTTTTGTTGAAGGAACGACTGCAGAAAATGGAGATTCTTGGAAGTGTGCTCCACTGTGGGATCAGTGGTGATTGTTATCCACGCACCTCAAGAACAAACCCCAAATTCTGTACAAGAAATTTGGACTTTCGCAACTCAACCAGGTTTTGGGTTTAAACTATTTTTGGGTTTGCAACTCAAGCAGCTGCAGTATCAATAGTCATAGCTTTGATTCTGTATTTTGAACCACGCTGTGGGCAGACGCTACTCCCTTGCCTCTTTTCTTCTTCTTCTTCTTCTTCTTCTGCTTCTTCTTCATCTTCATCTTCATCTTCAAAAAAACGAGAATGGAGGAGAAAAAAAAAAATTCCAAAACGACGTCGTTTTGGATTCGAGCCAATTTCAAGCTCAACAATTTCCAGCTACGTAGCAGTTCCGTTTTGCTTAATAGAGAAGTCTAACAAGTATCAGTGCTGAATCGAAAGCACTGACAACGGATCCAGCTCTAAACTAAAATGATTACATATCGGGTACAAAGAGCTGAGAAATCAATCACATCAACATATTTCCAGTAACTGAAACATGCAGGCACATATTGTTTCTTGAACTACAAATTGATCAACAATTATCAAAAAGGCTCAAAAGGCTGAGATGAATTTTTGGATCTTTGTCTGCGCCCTATCCTTCTCTTCTGGCCCATCCAGATCACCAATGTTGTCGTGATATTCCTGTGGTTCAACCCAAAAAAATATTCATAAAAATAAAAAAGCAAAGTCAATTAAATATACAGAATGTTCACTTTTACAATGTCTTCAATAATCTAACCAAAGTTCAGCAAGCCACTGTGTCTATAATTATAGACCATAATCATTCCACAGTGTCTATAATTATCTAACTAATGCTCCCAAACTGCACAAAATATTTACAACTCTGAAACAAACCCAAATTATGGAGAAATGATACCATCAACAACCGCGATAAACATCAGAACTCATTTTATGCAGACAAATAATGGTTGGAGAAGATTAAAAGATTGCCAAGGCTACAAAGAGGAGCAATTAAGCAGCACATACCTGAAGTATATCCTTAACATTGTTCTTGGTGAGTTTATTCTGCTTCAGTAGTAGTTCAATTCTTGTTCTCATTTTTGGGTGCCTGCAATAAATCAGCAATCTCAAACACGGAAACTAAAAGACATAAAGAATTCCAAAAATTAACTTCACTCGAGGAAAAGACAAGAACATAATTTAGAATTCAAAACTTACTCAGAGGTCCAAAGATGACCCAAAATAACAGCAATCAACTGCATGATCATATATAAAAGAGGTTAACTAATTAAATATAAGGATGCCGGAAACTTGACATGTGTAACCAATAAAACAAAGAAATAAAGAGCAGTCAAAGTAAACAAAGACTAATTGGAGATAACTTCTCAAGAAGAAAGCATCCTTGGAGTGTTTCAACACATTGTTTCCACTAAGATTAATGTAAGGTACTTCTCAAAAAAAAGAAAAAAACAGTTAGATTACTGAGGTCTGACCTCACATGATTTCTTATCAAAAATTTTGGATGGATTAACTTTGTAATTTGGAAAGCATTATGTGGCAGGGCACGGCTTGTGTCACTAATCTCAGACAGTGCTTGACAAACTTAACACAAGTTACAAAAAACTCCTTCAAGTTCTTTTTTTTTCTTTTTTTCTTTTTTAGCATCAACAAAAAGTTTCATTATAAATCAGAAAAATGAAAGACAACAAGAAGTCCTCATACAAAGGAGAGAGAACAAAACAAAACAAAAAAACAATACTCCTAGCACTAGGGAAAGCAAACAGCAGCCCAGTTCCTAGAGATCAAAAACAAAGGGACTCCTTTAAAAGGATGGGATACAAATGCCCAAAACGAAGCTAAATATCCCACCCTATCCCACAAAGCCTCTACGTTTAATTCCTTGTCATCAAAGATTCTTGCATTTCTCTCCATCCATAAAGTCCAGAAAATAGCAAAAACAATGCATGACCACAATGTTTTTGGTTCTTTGGGTGCTCCCAAAACCTTTGAACCTAACAAGAAGCATTTGAATGCAATCCCGTGGAACAACCCACTAATCATCACATAAGCTCACCAGCCACCCTTTTGTTAAACCATGTCAGCGATTTATAATACCCTAATCTGAAGTTTAAAGTATATATGCAGAGGATTAGAAACTTGAACAAAAACACAATTAATACAGACTTTGTTTCAAAACAGTTGGATTTGGGTGAGGAAATGAAGTAGACCAGGACCAAGAATAAGGTAATTTTGAGAAACTTCTTATGAGGTGTGATGCTGAAAAGGAACCTTGGGTGAAAGAAACCAAGCTCACTAATGGGATGAGAGGAAAACACATTGGAGGAAGCTTACTGTAAGACTCTAGAGATAGAAGACCAGTTGGTCCAGTTGCTTTGGTTGCCTGCAGGGGTAGCAACAACCCAAACCTAAGAGTCACTAGTACCAAGGGTAAGAAATCCTTTTTTCTCTAGTTCTCATCAGAATACATCTTCCCTTCGATGTCATCATTGTCATGGTAAAAAGCACATTGCCTATCTGTGTCCACATGGAACCTAGATTATTTAATAGAGCAATTTGTATGAGTATATTGACCAAGTAGTTAACCTATTTGAGGCCCTTTCACATTCTGAGGTCGTCAAGATGTTTTGGGAAATGATGGCAACCACACTAGTGCCATAACGGAAGCTGGTCTTCATGGATCATAATTCATTCTATAGGTACATAATTTTCATTTATGGCAACTACGAATTACAACTAGTTTGAGATCCCAAATTAATGCAACATGGACTGTTACGTCAGCATCTTCTGACCAATTTAGAAGGTTTCTTCTTAATTGCTTAATGACAATGTTGAAGTATCATTACAGGTCATTTACATGACTTGGGACTTGGATGTCATTAATGTGAATCGTCATGAATGAGGGAATTACCAAGTGGTCCTGGGCATTGTAGACGAGAATTCATTATCAAAGTCAAGTTGTATTCACCTCATCTCTAATGCCCATGATCACTAGCTGATCCACTTAAGAAGACTAACATTAGAGACGTCCAAGAACCAAGTGTCACATGAATATGACTTGTAATGATAGTTTGACATTGTATGGCATGCCTAAAATCATGTATTATTATTCTCTACAATTTTGGAGTATGCTTCCCATAAGGTTCGTGATGCCATGCATAAAATCCTGCATAAGTAACATTAATTATTAGGACTAACAAGTGAGAAGATCACAACAAATCTCTAACCTGAAGAGTGTAAAGTCCAGATTCTAGCCTTCGATTGTACTTTTCGTCTTCATCCATCTGCAATATTTAAGGCAAGAATATTAGTTTTAGATTGAACATAAGTGAGTTTTAAATATGGTACATGTCATAGTAAGTTATCTAAATAGTGAAAATAACCTCTAAATCATCAAGTTCAAGCTCGTTCAGCCGCTCAGTCTCTGATTTTACTCTATTAGAATATCTGGAAAGAGTAAATAAATGTTAAAAGACGCTACTATAAGCCTTGCCGGGGGGATGGCAAGCAATCACCTCATATAGAGCTCCATAAGCCGGTCTATCTTTTCACATTCATTTTCCACGAATTTACTAAACAATCTTTCCCTTCTAGAACCCCTCAAAATTCCACCTGTTATAACAAGATAACAATCATTATGGAAAACACACCAAAATACAAACTACAAAAAGGCATGAAAAATTAAGATCATTGTGATGTAGAAGAATGCATTCCTGATCAATATTTGAGCATTTGTAACCAAATCGCAATCTCTAAAACAATTTATAAACAATGTTCGAACTATCCACGGTAAGATAGACAGGATTTCATAGTAGAATTAGAATGATCTCCAAAACTAACCAAGGCCACTAGGAAATATTCCTCTTCTGCCCCAAAATGGATATTACACATTATCCAAATTACATACTTCCCTTGACATTTACACAAGAAGGTTTTGTCAGTTGTATACAGAGTCATGACATCTTGCCATTGTAACTTGTAGAGCAATGACAGTTAACAAAGACTGTAAAATACTCAATTGATGGAGCTACACCTACATTTATCATAATTGAGAGGGGGAAAAGGTGCATGCTTCTCTAAGAACTTAATATGACTGTCATACTTCATCATTGAAAACAAAACAAAAAACTCCAAGCTTTCAAATTCACTTGCCTTCTTACCAAATAATGATGCAATTAGCGATACAAGGCGCTCTTCCAACTCCTCTTTGTAGCCTTTTTTCTTATTCTTCTTGTTTATAGGAATCTGGACAGTAAGGAAAAAAACAAAGGATAAGAACAGTGAAACACACTAAGATTATCACCTTTAATTAAGACACAACCAAGAGGATTAAAGAAACCAAATAGACTCATAAAAGTGCAGATCTTAACACACTAGTTCTGTAACCAAAGGAAAAGAAATAAACAAATCATATTTTAAAGAATTCACCAACCAAAGAACACTTTAAGAAAAGGAATATAATTGCAATGATCTATGAAAAGCAGCAAGCTAGACAGCAGTAAATAGATACAGGTAATCATTTTTCAATGGTGAATCAGTCTCTGTCATGTTGTGCCAAGCTTGAAGTCTACTGAAGTGTTTATTGGAGAAGTGTGAATTTAAAATATCAATCTGGTTTTTTAAAACCTCAAACATAAACTTGATGAAGAATTGAAAGGTCTGCCATGTTCAAACTAAGAAGAGGAGGATAACATTATAATCATTGTGCAGAGAGGACGCAGATTGTTGCCATAATATTTTCATGCCAAAGGTGTTAATTTCAAGCCTTTCAATCACAGATCAGCAGAGAACAGAATGAGAATGATGCATGAAGATGGAGTTTGACTAATGGAGGAAAGAGAGAACTTTTCCAGAAAAAGGTCCAACAAGGATAGGGATGGATAATGGGCTCTAGAACTTCAATGACTATTTTGTTCTATTAGAGTGGAAGAATGAGGCTTATACCCAAGAACTATGAATCATAAGAGTAGCTTTCTGGTTACAAACTTTAGCAAGAACAAATTCAATGGCAAGGGAAGTGTTTTTCTTTATTTTATTTTTTATTTTTTTATTTTTGTGCTTCATAAGTAAAGAATATATAGGGCTGGTGGTGATGTTTGTGTTTTGGTGGTTAGTAGCTTGCTATTGTATTTTGGTATAGCTCCTAAGTCATGATGTGATACTTCGACCTGTCTATCAAAACACCTTTTACCCTCTTCCTGTCCCTTTTCCCTTTTCCCCTTTTTTTTTTTCACCCTTTAAAAAAAATTGGTTTTCAAGTATTCTGGTTTACCGATTGTTTATTGTTTGTTTCTCGTTTGTTTCTCAACACAACAAACCACTTTTGACTAAGGCTCATGTTTTACAAATATAAAAATCAAAACAAAGAAAAACCTTATAAAAAGTCCTCAGAAACATAAACAAACATAACTTTTTGACACAACGATTACTGACCCGTTCCCACAAGTTTAGACTTACTCCTGTACCTCTTTCCTGCAACATAGGCCATAAGGTCAATGTGTGTGTTTATATGGCCATCTACACTCCACTCCGTGAAAACCCTAACAATCAAAGGAATCCTCACTGTAATGTGTCCAATACTGTATAAGAGGGGAATGTTGAACCTTCCGCTTCTACAACAACAAGCGATAAACCTTATTTGGAACATATAACACTTGATCTTTACTATTCTTCCACATAAAACCTGATAATTTGATAGAGAAACCGGATTCATTTGATTTTCTTTTCCAACTAATGAGTTGGTAAAATCAACTAGGCCCAATTCATGATGAATACCAGCCTATATATCAATGCAAGAATTGAAAACAATACCAGTGGAAAGGTGACATTTTTTTCTACTAAGGGAAATCTGGTTCTAGACTAAATTTATAGGCACCAATAATCAGAAGCTATCCCTAAGCAACGAACAATAATTAAGACAACAAAGAATAGGGCAAATGTGTAGTGCAAAATATCATTGGAATATGGAACCGGGTCTTTCAATTCTTTAAACCAATATTTGAAAGAAAGTACTTTCAAGTAGTTGGCATGGTGGTATATGTGACATTCACCTCTAACACAAGATTTTGGCTTCCGTCTCCAAGGTTCACTTCTTACACTAACAAAGTTATGGAATTTGATTCATCAACCAAGCAACAAACTAATGAACTAAAAGAGACCTACTCAATTATACAAAATGTAAAAAGGGAAACTGGAACTTGCCTTACCCATGAAAGCAGGAAATGCAGTCTTCAACCCCATCACGTCCACGAATCGTTCGCAAGCCGGTGGATAATTCGTCATTGCAAAATCAAGTGCCCTAATTGCAGACCCATAACACGATTTCTTCGAATTCATGACAATGATCATCAATTCCACTCCTTCAGCCTTCACAAACCTCTCCTTATTCTCCAAAGGCATCAACAAACAACACAAGCAATCAAACAAATTCTCCACCATCTCCTCCTCGTCCTGCGTCTTGGGATCCCTCGATTTATACATCGCCACCGCCTGCAAAACCACATCAACTCCATTTATCTGCCCTAATCTCTTCTGATTCGCGGTACTATTCTGCAACAAAATGGCCAGAATCTCCGAAGCATACTGTTTATTACCATCAAACTCTCTAATTTTGATTTTGCTTAGTAACCATCTCATCAATTTGGTCCTCTCGCACACCATCTCGGCCACCGCAGGCTTCACCTCTATCAAATTCTCGATCGTCGCGAGCGTGACGTACACAGCAGCCATCTCATCCGGATCGGTCTCGGACAATCTGAGCAAATTCTGAACAAGCAATTCCAAGACGTTGTTTTCGACGAGAGCGTCGACGAGGACTTGAGCTGGCTCGTCGTTGTCCTCCAACACGTCCTCGTCGGTCAAGTCCTGGAGCAAGCCGACCACGTCGACGGCGATGTCGGTGTTGTCGTGAGTGAGGAGGCCGAGAATTGAGGGAATGGCGTTGAGATTGACGAGTTCGGGGTAGAGTTCGGGGCCGCCGGCGAGGATTTTGAGCTTCTGGATCTCTTCGTGGAGCTCGATTTCGGAGTCGGCGAACTTTTCGGGCTGGTCGGGGTACTTGAGGCGGGCTTCGATATTGTCCTTGAGGCGTCGCTCGAAGGAGAGGACGTGTTTTTTTAGGGTTTTCAGGTCGAGGACTTCGACGGCGTTGTGGGATTTCTCGACGGCTTCGAGGAGAGCGAGGTCGACGCCGTTGTCGTAGCGGGCGGTGGGTGGCGGTGGTGCGAGGAATGAATCGTCATCCTCGTCGGCGGCGGAGGCTCGCTTGCGTTTGGGGGCGTGGTTTCGAGCGCCGGCGACTTCCATCGTGTGTTGTTTGGTTTGAAGGAAATTTTTTCTAAAACCCTAGTTGTTTTTTTCTCAGAGGCGAGGAGAAGCCCGGTGGTGTTGCAATCTGGTATTGATGAACGGGTCGGGTTGTATGGGTCACGATTTTTTAAAATCAAATTGATTTTAAACTATAAACTTTTTGGCTACCCCATAAATAAATTAGTCATTAGGTTATCCGCTTATTCAAGTTATATTATTTTTTTTATTTTTTATAATAAATAAAAAAATTAATTTATAAATTATATCAAAAATAATTTTAAATTAAGTCAATTATTTTATAGAAACGAATCAAATCAATTCATTTAAATTTAAATAGAAACGAATCAAATCAATTCATTTAAATTTAAATTGGTTCAAGTTAAATTATGATTTTATTTACATTATATTGCCATATTAAAAAAATATTCAAAGAAAAATTCTCCATCACTCCATTGTCTATGGTTGTGTAATTATCCCCTCTTAAGATCATACACATGCACCAATAAATACCAACAGCGACCACTACTGTTAACACAATTTGTCGTTGTCGCCGTCTCCTCTCACTCTCATTGCCATTGCCAACCCTTTCCTGTTTCACTAAACCTCTCCAAGCAAGACATAAGTTGGCAACACTGCAAAGATACAAAACTAGCTCGCCTGCAAAACTATTACAACCAAACTAATATTAGTAATAAAGCAATCGAATAAGATGGTAGGCATAAGGGTTTTGCCAGGAAAATCGCACTACATTAACTACTACTTGCAAATGCCAAAAAAAATGCTTGCTATGGCAAGATAAAGAGGCAGAAAAAAATATTAGTAATTCTAGTGACGAATTTGACAAAGATGCTACAATTTTCCTTGTTGAGAGGGGCTTGGATTTGATTTCGATGATGGATGGCCTTTTCATTTTAATAAAGACACAACAAGAATATGTCATGGGGTTTTGATTTTTTGGAGTTTTGTGTGGGTAACGATGCTAGTTAGGAATGGCAACGGGGCGGGATGGGATGGGGCCGGGGATCACACTCCCCGTCCCCGATCCCCGATGGTAACATTTTTCCCGTCCCCGGTCCCGATTCCCGACGGGAAACCTATCACCGTCCCCATCCCCGTCCCCTAACGAGGATCGGGTTTCCTCGACCCCAAAAATTCTCTGGTCCATAAAAAAAAAAAAAAAAACCTCATTACAGCAGATCAACAACATCATCAAACAATAGATCAACTCAACGACATCATACATCAAAAACAGATCATCTATACTTACACAACAAATCAACAAAATACATAACAAATCAAAAAAATAAAAATTAGAGAGATGGTAAGATCTGAGAAGTACAACTCAAAAAGATATATCAGATAGATGGTGTTGGCAGCGAAGGGAAAGGCAGCGTTGTGACGTTGACGGCAGAGATGGTGTCGCCGCGAAGAGAAAGGCGTTGACGTTGACGGATGGAAAAAGGTGTTGAAGTCCGGCAGCGAAGGGAAAGGTGTCGCCGTGATGTTCTTGAGGAGGGAGATCGGCGAGGTCGGCGAGATCTGAAATCGACGAGGTCGGCGAGATCGGAAGAGAGAGAGGATAGCTGATGAGCCGCCGCCGTCGACGCCGTGAGGAACACCTACAACAGAGAAAGAGAGAGAGAGGGAGAGGAGGAGAGGCTGAGAGGAGAGGAGAGAAGAGAAGTGAGTGTGAGTGAGTGGGAGAGAGAGGCAGACTTAACGCTAGACATATATATATATATACGAGAAATTTGGAGAATATTCGGAGAATTAGTCGGGGTTTATCCAGGGCAGGGCCGCGACGAGGGAAACCTATCCTCGTCCTCGGCCAGAAAACCATCGGGGATTTAATTTTTAATACCATCCCCGGTCCTATGGGGATAATTTTCGGAAAAAACCCGCTCTTATCGGGGTCGAGGGATCGAGTCCCCGTCGGGCCGGGTTCAAATTGCCATCCCTAATGGTAGTAAGGGGTGTACGTAATGGTGGGATGGGCGCTACAAAATAGCGGTAGTTAGGTGTTGGTTGTTAAGGATGTACGTGATGGTCAACAAGTCGTGGTGTGCAAATGAGAAGGTTGTGGGCATCAAGTGGCAGTTGTTGAAATTTGAGGAGAAAATAAGAGGTGACAATGGTAGGAAGTTGTAGCTATTGGAAAATGGCTTTGAATTTTATTTTTTTATATTTTTTTGCTAATTTTGAGTATTAATTAAAGCGGGATCCAAGCGTTATTTTTAACGTTTTTCATTGGGTTCATGTTTAATGTCGCGTGGTGAATAAAACTGTGTATTTGGTTGCTCAAAACCATTTCCGAATGAATGAGAATTCAACGAGCATTTTCGGGTTCGTGGAAATGGCTTTAGGTGGCTTTCCTACACATATGTGTTTGTCCCACATTGGAAAGACTTATGGATTTATGTGGGTTTATATACCTTAGCTTGGGATATTTGGGATGGGCCACAAGGGGTACCCAAGTTTATGGAAGGAGTGAGGTTATGGGTAAAGTGGGTTAGACCCATTGGACCCAAAACAAAAACCACATGCGCATGTCACCGTCTGTCCGGGCCTGGGCCTGGGCTTAGGCGCGGGTGCATGGTGTAACGTTAGGTTAGGTTTGTTCAGCCCAATACTTATCTTTTTGGGCCAAAAACATTTGTAATTTATTTATTTATTTTTAATTTTGGTTTCAAAATTCAAAATAAATTGGTCCAGTTTTCTTTTTTTTCCCAAACACATCTGAATAGGTCAGAAAGTCCACCCGAACAAGTGTAATTTCTACCCGAACAGAACTGTTTCTGTTCTGAACAAATCTGTTACTATTCCGAACAGGTTTTTCCTATTGGTACCTGTTCTATATAGCCACCACATTTCCTATAAATAGCCTCTAGTCCAACATTTCATTCCATCAAATTTTTGGAGAGCTTTTCTTTTTTCTTCTTCCTCTTTTCGTCCTTCTATCTCTGCAGCCGTTCTGCATTTTATTTTAGGAAAAAAAAGGAAAAGTTACAACGGAGTTTTGGTTCGCCAGACTTGATTTTGTAGTACTGCAAATTCAAGTGTTAATCGTTGCATCTTGGGAAGCAGATGCTGATTAAAACTCGAAGCACCGGAGCGAGAGCGAAGTCCACTTTAAGGAGATTGTGTCCAACACAAGCCTCGACTTTAATTTCTATAAGCAGTTAATTCGAAATTTAATTTATATAATTATTTTTTGAATTATTTTATTTTGTTGTTTATTTTAATTATATATTTAATTTACACATACACACCTCACTGTGGAGATGACAATCTTAAAGTAGATTTTCCAATTTTTATTTATTTTTGTGTTAGATAGACGAATATTTTGTTTCGGGAAATTAAATAGTAGTCATATACTTTTTAATTTCTTAAATAGTAGTAATATAATGTTTAATGATTTCTTTGATAACATAGTAGTAATATACTGTTTATCATTGGAATTTTGTTACAAAATATTTTCTATCTATTTTGTGTGTAAATTCTTTTCTATATAATTTTATGATTGGTGTATTATTATTTCGTTAGATTTATGACAACTGAAATAAATAATACTGAGACTGTTATTACTCCAACCCCCACACCTGTTGTGGTAGTGATGACTCCGACAGTACCAGTGAATCATGGGGAGATGCCAGAAAAATTCAATGGAAATTATTTTAAAAGATGGCAATAAAAGATGATATTTTATCTTACCACATTGAATTTGGCTCGCTTCGCATATGAAAAAACTCCAGCACTGAACAAGAGAGAAACTGACCGGCAAGTGTTTGCCGCAGTCGATGCGTAGAAACATTGTGATTTTCTGTGTTGGAATTATATCCTCAATGGGTTGGACAATACACTATATAATGTGTATAATGTCAAAAGCACTGCTAAAGAACTGCGGGAATCTCTAGATCATAAATATAAGACAAAGGATGCCGGTACAAAGAAATTTGTTGTAAGTCGTTTTCTGAATTTTAAAATGATAGATTCCAAGACGGTTATTAGCCAGGCTCAAGATCTCCAATTAATTCTCCGTGACATACATGCGGAATGGATGGTTCTCAGTGAATCTTTCCAAGTAGTGACAATCATTGAAAAATTGCCACCATCTTGGAAAGAATTCAAGAATTATCTAAAGTATAAATGTAAGGAGATGAAGTTGGAGGAACTGATAGTGCGGCTCAGGATTGAGGAGGACAACCGTGGTTCCAACAAGAAATTAGGAAACCATGTCATGCAAGCTAAAGCAAATGTTGTGAAACATGAACATGGGTCAAAGTTCAACAACAAGAAGTGAAAGCATTATGGCAATGGTCCCAAACAAGGATCCACTAGTAAGATCAATAAAGGGATCAACAACGGGTTTAACAAGAGGTTCAAAAGCAAGTGTTTTGTGTACGACAAAGATGGACATCGAGCTAAAGATTGTCACGTTCGCAAGGATGGAGGGAGTTCAAGCAAAAAGCCAGTACAAGCGAACATAGCCGAGGATTTTTATCTTTCCAATGAAGTGGCAGACATCAATCTTGCTACAATAGTCTCTGAAGCAAATTTGGTGGGCAATCCCAAGGAGTGGTAGGTGAATACTGGAGTATCTTGTCATATCTGTGCAGATAAGAAGATGTTCACAAACTACAAAGTGGTAGAAAATAGGGAATAACTTTTTATGGAAAACTTCTCCAGTTCAACCGTAGAAGGACAAGGAAAGATCATGCTGAAATGACCTCGAGAAAAGAACTCACTCTTAATAATGTACTCCATGTACCAGAAATTCGCAAGAATTTGATATCTAGGTCGTTGTTAATCAAGAATAGGTTTAAATTAGTTTTTGAATCTAACAAAGTTGTACTCTCCAAGAGTGGCATGTATTTAGGGCAAGGTTATATGAGTAATAGCCTTTTTCAGCTCAATATAAATACTGTTGTACATAATTTGGTTATTAATAATAAAAACACATCTTCTGTTTATATTGCTAAGTTTTCTTTTTTATGGCATGGTAGATTAGGACATGTTAATTTTAATTCTTTGCGTAGACTTGTTTCTTTAGAATGTTTACCAAACTTAGAGTTTGATCCTAATCATAAATGTGAGATTTGTGTTGAGGCAAAACTCACTAAGGTATCATTTAATAAAGTAGAAAGAAGTACTGTACCTTTAAGTTTAATTCACACAGATATCTGTGATTTAAAATTTGTTCAAACTAGAGGAGGTAAGAAGTACTTTACTTCTTTTATTGATGATTGCACTCGATATTACTATGTTTACTTATTGAGAAATAAAGATGAAGCCTTAGAAGCTTTTAAGCAATATAAACTTGAGGTTGAAAATCAACTTGGCAAAACTATTAAGATAGTGAGAAGTGACAGAGGTGGCGAGTATGATGCACCATTTGAGAAATTTTGTTCTGAACATGGTATTATTCACCAAACCACTACACCCTATTCTCCTCAGTCAAATGGAGTTGCTGAGAAAAAGAATCAAACTCTGAAAAAGATGATGAATGCCATGTTGATTATTCAGGGTTACCTTAGAACTTGTGAGGGGAGGCAATTTTGTCTGCTAACTTTATCCTTAACAGGATACCCCACAAGAAACTAAGTCAAACACCTTATGAATTATGGAAAGGTCGACGACCTACCTACAATTACCTCAAAGTGTGGGGGTGTTTGGCCAAGGCGGCAATCCTTAGTCCCAAAACGACTAAGATAGGACCAAAAATCGTTGATTGTGTGTTCATTGATTATGCACATAATAGTAGTGCATATAGATTTTTAGTTCATAGATCTGAAAATCCTGATATGCATGTAAACACTATTATTGAATCAAGGAATGCATCGTTTTTTGAACACATTTTTCCATGCAGGAAAACGGTAGAGAAAAGTTCAAATAAAAGAATTTTTGATACTGCTATAGGTAGTAGTGAAGACCATAATGATAATATAGCAAATGAACCTAGACATAGCAAGAGGGCTAGGATCTCTAAATCATTTGGTCCAGATTTTCTGACATACCTGTTAGAAAATGAGCCTTAAAACTTCAAAGAAGCAATGTCAAGTCTTGAAGCTCCATTGTGGAGAGAGATTGTGAATAGTAAAATTGAATCAATACTGCAAAATCATACTTGGGAACTGGTGGATCTTCCACCAAGGTGTAAACCGCTTGGATATAAGTGGATAGGGATGTCTGTGGTTCGGTTTGGGACGGTTTGCATTTCGGTTTGGACCCACCTACATTTATGCAGTTTGGGAAAAAGTCAACTTGCAATCGCCCACGGTGTGGTTTGTGATTTGTACAGATAGGTGTAGCCCGACTTTTCATGCGCCTTTCGAAGACGCCTAACCCTATAGTCCGGACTCCCATGGTTCTGAATTTGATTCCACAAGTGCAATGTGAAATAGAAAACACAAAAGAGTCTAAATCCGGCAAATCTTTTGGAAAATCGATTTTGAATCAAAATGCCAAATATGGACTAGTTTGTCAAATACAGAGTCACCACCTAAATGTTTTTGAGAAATTTAGGAAACCCATTGTCACGACCCCAAACCGCCCCTAGTAGTTTGGTGCCGTGATGGCCAGTAATCCGAGATTACCGAAGGCCAACTTACAAAATTCACACACAATCAGAGTATAGATATAGGGGCTCACAAATGCGGAAGCAATAATCTAAAATACAAATGGTACATAAGAGCAGTGCATAAGTCAAATGAAATGGCATACATCTTTACATAGCTTTACAACTTGAATGCATATAGAAATGAAGTACAAAAATACATATTACATCTTGGCAAGAGGCTTCTCAAGCCGACATGTTCGAAATACATAAGCATCAAAATTGCCGACATAAACATAATACATGAAATACAAATCAAAAATATAAAATCTTCAGGATTGCCGACATCCTCAAAGCCGACATAACATGCATACAAAACACACATCTCGGCGTAGCCGACTTCTTCCTTGTTACCTACATATATACATAGGGAGGGTGAGCTTGGATACTCAGTGAATGGTATAAGTAATAAAGGGGTTAGATGAATGATTCCCGAGGTCTTTCAAAACAATACATAATATATCTTTGTCAAAACCATACTTATCATAGCTTGTACAAAACATGAGATAAATCTTGTTCATCAAACTTGATCTTACAAAACTTACATACTTAACATGCGTCAAATCTTAAAACATGGGGTGATGACATTCCGGGCAAAACAAAGCATAACCTCGGCATCGAGCACACCCATTCATAGACCGTCGACGCCCGATATCTTAACAAGGGTGCTACTTAGGCTTAACATCCCCTAGCACGAAAGGACGGTGCTACCTAGGCTTAAAGTCCCCTAGCACGGAAGGACTATGTTACATAGGCTTAACGCCCCCTAACACGAAAGGACTATGCTACATAGGCTTAAAGTCCCCTAGCACGGAAGGACTATGTTACATAGGCTTAACGTCCCCTAACACGAAAGGACGGTTCCAAGAATGTCATTCAAAACAAAGCTTATACTTGATACATAAAATAGGGATATCATTCATACTTAACAAATACTTTTATCAAAACAAGGTAGAGCTTTATCAAAACATTACAACATAACTTTATTAGAAATACCACTCACTTAGTTCTTGGGACGTCGAGGTCGAGGCAAATGTCTAAGTCCTACAACACATGGCAAGGCATACTGAACATACTTCTCAAAACAAGTCTTACATGCATGCAAATGATCTCGGGAAAACATGCTGGAAGTCAAAACACTGTTTTACATGTTAGGAAGACATGCTGGGTACCAACCAGGTCTTTGCTGAGGTCCCACACCTCTTGGCCGAGGTGTGGCTACCTAGGCTTCGGCATGCGGCTGCATGCCGAGGTGCGTACAAGATAAACTAAAGGTGTAAGTGATCATGCAAGGTGGGCCAAGGTGAGATATGATGCTTGCCTAAGTGTGGGGTCTAGGTGAGAGTGATCTCAGCGACTACACCTCGGAAAGTGAGGTCTGGAGATCTGGGTTTCCACCCGTGAAGAACAGGAAGAACATGAACATGAAGATCATGAAGAACATGGATGCTAAAATCATAACTTCTTTATAACAAAAATCTGGGATTTCATGCTATGAGTTCGAAAACATGGACCTGGGTACCCATACTTGAAAATCATGTGAAAACAAACACAAAAACACAGATCTTGGCATGAGCTTTCGGATCAAAACATAACTTTCCTTGAAGAACACATGAATGTTACTTTCTCTTTCTAAAACCGAACTTCAAAGCAATGCATGGCTTACAAATCATGTTCAATCATGCAATGCAATAACATAAACATAAAGAATGACAAGAGCAGATCAAGAATCTAACCTTAGAACACGGATCTAACGGTTCAATCTCTAGGAATCAAGCTCAGAAATCCACTCTCTCTCTCAAGAACTCTTCTTCCTCTCCTAGAGCTTCTCTCTTCTCTTCAAAACAAGTATACAACAAAATAATGGGGTCTCTCTCTCTATCGGCTGACTTAACTCTCAGCTCGGACATGTGGCAATGGCTGGTTGGTTCTCTTCAAAAAGGTGATAGATTGACAAGACAAGACTATGACAAAGCGTATCTAACAAGCTACTCGGTATGGCACTTCGGCAAGTGGTGACATCGGCTAAGGACAAGGCTTCGGCAACTAAGGTGACAATGACCTCGGCTAGGAAGGACAACACTTGACTACGCTGTGCCACACCTTGGCCTAGATGTGCCACACCTCGGTCTAGGTCATGCCACTCCAGGACAAGATCGCTCAGGTGCAAAGGTAACATCTCGGCCTAGATGATACATATCTCGGTCTTGGTGATTCACACCTCGGCCTAGATAATGACATCTCGGCCAATATGCCAGGGCAAAGGTGGAGGTCAAACAAAGGGGTTCCAAGATACTTCTAGACTGAAGATGACCTCGGCTTGGAATGATCTAGGCTTAACATAACCTAGGCTTGGCACGACTTCGGCTAAACATAACTTAGGCTTGAGGTACCAAGGAAGGAAACGAGCATGCACACAACACTTAGACAAATCACATAACCACAAAACAAGGCATGGACCTTACTTAGGCAAAACAAGTCATAAACATACAGATGTAAGCTCAACGAGTCATAATCATACAAATGCTCATGAACATGACTAAGGCATAAATATGGGCTGTGACAGTAACTTAACACGGCAAAACATATAATGCAAGCAACATAACTGGGACATGAAATGTGGGTTGTTACATCCTTCCCCCCTTAAAGAAGTTTGGTCCCCAAACTTTGCTTACCGTGTTCCCAAAACGACTCCCGATGTCGAGTTCCTATCTCTTCTTATCATCCTTAGCTTTTACCTTGGGACAATCCTTAATACGATGACCTATCTCACCACATCCGAAACATGCTCCGGTTGTCCGATGACAAGCTCCTAAATGTCGCTTCCCGCAACTTGCACATGTCGGCCAGGTGCCACCTTCCTGATTCACGTTGTTGGGACTATCCTCCTTTGTCTTCTCTTCGGCGTCATTCGGGTCTGCCTCTTCTTCGCGATTGTCATAGGTCTGCCTCTTCCTCTGATTCTTCCCCAAACTTTGACTTCTGTTCAGGTTGGTTTCTGCAAGGATGGCTTTATCTAACACTCCAGCATACGTCAGCATGTTGAGCAAATTAACCTGGTCTTGTATTGGCCCTCGAAGTCCACTCTCAAACTTCCTAGCTTTTCTGTACTCATTGTTGACCATGTGAGGTGCATATCTTGCCAACTCGGTGAAAGCACGATCATACTCTGCCACTGTTTTGCTACCTTGTGTCAACATCTGAAATTCCGTAGTCTTGCGATCTCGGACACTGAGTGGGAAATGCTTGTCATAGAACAGCTCCAAAAATCTGGCCCAAGTCAAGTCTGGGTTACCTTCTCGGATCATCATCCACTATCTACGAGCGTCGTCTTCCAATGTGAATGCTGCTAATGACACCTTCTGAGCGTTAGTACTGGGAAAAACCTCGAACAACTTCTCCATTTCCAAAACCCATGCTTCTGCTTTCGTCGGCTCTATACCTCCATGGAACTTCGGCGGCTTCATCTGTTTGAATTCTTTGATCAAAGTCATGGTGCCATCCCCATATAAAGCTGGTTGTGGAAGCACTTGTGGCACTGGCGGCGGTGGAGCTGCATGTCGGCCATCTGTCTGTTCGGCCTGGGCAGAGGTGGTACCGGTGTTCTGCTGCCTTGCTTGCCTCAACTCATCGGCCAAACTTTCAACTATCCTTTCTAATCTGTCCAACCTGTCCTCGGATTGTTCTCGGCCAACTGGGGGTCTACCTATTCTCATGATGCTGGGGGTATGCAGGATGTGACTCTTAGAACAAAATGGACAAATGAACATGTATGCAAGTGAACATGATCATGCCGATGTAACAAATGCTCATGCCGAGATGATGCACACCTTGTCAAGTAACAAGAAAAATGATGCAATCCTAAAATCATTCTAAGGGACATCCTACGCTCTTTAGGACCCAAAGTGTGTGAATAACGTACTATAAGGAGCGCGTGCTCTGATACCATTTTGTCACGACCCCAAACCGCCCCTAGTAGTTTGGTGCCGTGATAGCCAGTAATCCGAGATTACCGAAGGCCAACTTACAAAATTCACACACAATCAGAGTATAGATATAGGGGGCTCACAAATGCGGAAGCAATAATCTAAAATACAAGTGGTCCATAAGAGCAGTGCATAAGTCAAATGAAATGGCATACATCTTTACATAGCTTTACAACTTGAATGCATATAGAAATGAAGTACAAAAATACATATTACATCTTGGCAAGAGGCTTCTCAAGCTGACATGTTCGAAATACATAAGCATCAAAATTGCCGACATAAACATAATACATGAAATACAAATCAAGAATACAAAATCTTCAGGATTGTCGACATCCTCAAAGCCGACATAACATTCATACAAAACACACATCTCGGCGTAGCCGACTTCTTCCTTGTTACCTACATATATACATAGGGAGGGTGAGCTTGGATACTCAGTGAATGGTATAAGTAATAAAGGGGTTAAATGAATGATTCCTGAGGTCTTTCAAAACAATACATAATATATCTTTGTCAAAACCATACTTATCATAGCTTGTATAAAACATGAGATAAATCTTGTTCATCAAACTTGATCTTACAAAACTTACATACTTAACATGCGTCAAATCTTAAAACATGGGGTGATGACATTCCGGGCAAAACAAAGCATAACCTCGGCATCGAGCACACCCATTCATAGACCGTCGACGCCCGATATCTTAACAAGGGTGCTACTTAGGCTTAATATCCCCTAGCACGAAAGGACGGTGCTACCTAGGCTTAAAGTCCCCTAGCACGGAAGGACTATGTTACATAGGCTTAACGTCCCCTAACATGAAAGGACTATGCTACATAGGCTTAAAGTCCCCTAGCACGGAAGGACTATGTTACATAGGCTTAACGTCCCCTAACACGAAAGGACGGTGTTACTTAGGCGTAACGTCCCCTAACACGAAAGGACGGTTCCAAGAATGTCATTCAAAACAAAGCTTATACTTGATACATAAAATAGAGATATCATTCATGCTTAACAAATACTTTTATCAAAACAAGGCAGAGCTTTATCAAAACGTTATAACATAATTTTATTAGAAATACCACTCACTTAGTTCTTGGGACGTTGGGGTCAAGGCAAAGGTCCAAGTCCTACAACACATGGCAAGGCATACTAAACATACTTCTCAAAACAAGTCTTACATGCATGCAAATGATCTCGGGAAAATATGCTGGAAGTCAAAACACTGTTTTACATGTTAGGAAGACATGCTGGGTACCAACCAGGTCTTTGCCGAGGTCCCACACCTCCTGGCCGAGGTGTGGCTACCTAGGCTTCGGCATGCGGCTGCATGCCGAGGTGCGCACATGACAAACTAAAGGTGTAAGTGATCATGCAAGGTAGGCCAAGGTGAGATATGATGCTTGGCCTAAGTGTGGGGTCTAGGTGAGAGTGATCTCGACGACTACACCTCAGAAAGTGAGGTCTGGAGATTTGGGTTTCCACCCGTGAAGAACAGGAAGAACATGAACATGAAGATCATGAAGAACATGGATGTTAAAATCATAACTTCTTTATAACAAAAATCTGGGATTTCATGCTATGAGTTCGAAAACATGGACCTGGGTACCCATACTTGAAAATCATGTGAAAACAAACACAAAAACACAGATCTTGGCATGAGCTTTCGGATCAAAACATAACTTTCCTTGAAGAACACATGAATGTTACTTTCTCTTTCTAAAACCGAACTTCAAAGCAATGCATGGCTTACAAATCATGTTCAATCATGCAATGCAATAACATAAACATAAAGAACGACAAGAGCAGATCAAGAATCTAACCTTAGAACACGGATCTAACGGTTCGATCTCTAGGAATCAAGCTCAGAAATCCACTCTCTCTCTCTCAAGAACTCGTCTTCCTCTCCTAGAGCTTCTCTCTTCTCTTCAAAACAAGTATACAACAAAATGATGGGTTCTCTCTCTCTATCGGCTGACTTAACTCTCAGCTCGGACACGTGGCAACGGCTGGTTGGTTCTCCTAAAAAAGGTGATAGATTGACAAGACAAGACTATGACAAAGCGTATCTAACAAGCTACTCGGTATGGCACTCCGGCAAGTGGTGACATCGGCTAAGGACAAGGCTTCGGCAACTAAGGTGACAATGACCTCGACTAGGAAGGACAACACTTGACTACGCTGTGCCACACCTTGGCCTAGATGTGCCACACCTCGGTCTAGGTCATGCCACTCCAGGACAAGATCGCTCAGGTGCAAAGGTAACATCTCGGCCTAGATGATACACATCTCGGCCTTGGTGATTCACACCTCGGCCTAGATAATGACATCTCGGCCAATATGCCAGGGCGAAGGTGGAGGTCAAACAAAGGGGTTCCAAGATTTCTAGACTGAAGATGACCTCGGCTTGAAATGATCTAGGCTTAACATAATCTAGGCTTGGCACGACTTCGGCTAAATATAACTTAGGCTTGAGGCACCAAGGAAGGAAACAAGCATGCACACAACACTTAGACAAATCACATAACCACAAAACAAGGCGTGGACCTTACTTAGGCAAAACAAGTCATAAACATACAGATGCAAGCTCAACGAGTCATAATCATACAAATGCTCATGAACATGACTAAGGCATAAATATGGGCTGTAACAATAACTTAACACGGCAAAACATATAATGCAAGCAACATAACTGGGACATGAAATATGGGTTGTTACACCCATGACTCGTGCCAAAGGCCACATGTCCGTTATCACCAAAATTGTCTCAGCTCGAGAATTTAAGTACGAGAGAGAAAGGTCATGAGTTGAGCATCTTCACTGACCCGATCAAAGATCGGCCTCTACTAATCATAATGCGAATCTTTTTTACATTATATGCTCTTGTTCTGGTTATTAGGCTTACATTACTCTGTGTTGCACACAAGTATAGACTAATTTGTAAAAATTAGAACACTTTGATTCATGTTTGTTTGTAGAATTGTTTTGAATATGTACCACTTGAAAAAGTGATCGCATAGATACATTACTCAAATTATTCCAATTCAAGCAATTAGCTTTCATCCACAGACATTCAAGCAGATATATCAATTAAGCACTTAGCCTCATGGCAAGCATGCTAAACACGGCAACAATCACATTCGTGCAATATGCTAAAGCACAAAAAAGCTCACCTAGTACTTCGAGGTGAGTCAAAAGAAACAAAAAGAGTTAGAAAACATGCATGTTCCTAACTAATGCAACACATGCGATATGTAACTAATAGGCTCGACTACTAATATGGCGTATGAATCAATTTGACAGCATGCAGTCTAAGCACGTATTCAAAGAAGTATTAACTAACAATACAAGTTACAATGATGCTCCAAGCTCAATGCATGCAAGACAATGGATGCAAGGCATCAGAGATGCTAAGCGAAACATGATGCCTAAACTGACCATCATAAGCAAGTAAATAAAAAGAAAAAAGACGTGGGGTTGGAAGACATACACATTATTATAACTGTGCCCTCGCGCAAGAGGGTCCAAATAAACTAATTAGCTAAGCTAATTACTATGAATTAACTAACTATTACAACAACAAATTTAACCAACTATTCTTGCTAATTAAATAATTACAACGCAAAATTAATCAATCTAATTAATTAATTAATTACAACAAATTAACTAGCTACTCTAATTAATTAATTAATTACAACACAAATTAACTAGCTATTCTAACTAATTAATAATTACAACACAAAGTGAATTAATTTACAACACCAAATGAATTAGCTAGCTAGTTATTACAAGTCCACAAGCGAACGGGCCTTGATAATAAAGGAAATGCTTATACATGCACGGATTTTCACCCAAAAGGCCCATTGTTCTGCTGCAGAATGCCTTTGTTACACAATTAGAACATCTTTTCACCTCAGCGTCTTCTCTGTTCTGTTCTAAAAAGTTGTTGCCCAGTTTGACAAAGGTGGTCGGCAAGCTAGAAGTAGTGGCTATCCAGCCACAAATGGTAGCCTGCCATCCAAAAGAAGTGGCATGCTAGCCAGAAAAAGTGGTTGGCCGCACTGAAGCTTGGTTCCTCTTGCTGCAATAGAGGACAAACAGAGCACAAATAGAGCATCCTCAGGGAATGTTTGTATACCTTACCCCTCTTTATCATCAAACAGCTCAAAGGAGTGGCAAGCTCAATTCGCAAGCCATCAATCGATGCAATTTCATTGCCTGATGGCCTATGAACCAAGGTGTACAATTTCAATAAATGCACAATAAAAGACTCTCAAACCTCCTCCCTTTCATGGATTGATCAATGGAAGTGGTTAACTTTGGAAACTTGAACCATTTCATAACTAGCAAGTATGAAATGCCTCAAGTTTCCATGTGTTCAATTAACGTCCGATTGAACACTAAATTGCTTATTATCTTGCATCATTTTAGTCCTAATTTTATTACTTCATTTTAATTACCAACCATTCCTTAGTTCATTAAGTCCAAAAGTGAAGATTAAGTCCTCTAATGGAAAGGAGTACCAAACCAAGTGTTATTTTAGGCATGAGAAAAGCGTCATGCCATTGGTAATGAACCCCCAAAGGGATTAAACCATTAAGCACAATACCTCTATCTCAAGCTTGAACAAGCAAGTAGTTTGAAACAACTTTCAAATTGAAGAAAAAGCCAAGAAAAGAAGGAGGTTCCAGAGGTGATTAGAGTTGAAGACAAGTATGGAAAGTAAAAAATAAATATTATCAACTCAAATAAGTTGGTGGCTAAGGCCTAAACTACCAAACCTATGAGGACCATTACACTATAAGCATGCTATACAAAGCTCAAATGTAATGAACAACTAAAAAAAGTCCTAAAACAATGCTAAAACAGTCCAAAAAAGTGTTGGAATTAAGATAAAAATAACTATGACAACTAGCTAAAATATGAAGCAAGTTAAGCTAGTAAGCAAACACAAGGAGGAGAGGCTAACCCCTCCATTTTTGGGACTTCAAAACATGATTTTAGCCACTAAAAAATCTCTGAGATTCAGTAGTAAAAAGCTCAAAAAAAGATAATAGAAAGTTGGGAAAAGGCCTAAGAAGTTAGGTACAAAGAAGGGTGATCCACCCCTCTACTCTTAATGACCTTAAACCACAAGTTTCAGCCCAAAAATTCAGTGTAAAAAAGGTCCAAAACAGTCCAAAAACAGTAGGAAAAATAGCAAATAAATCAAAGAAACAAACCAAGACTTATACTTCTTGAAGAGAAAAACCCTTTCTAAGTGACAAACCAACACTTATTCAACCTCAAGAGCTCAAAGTAAGCTCAAAAGTACCTCAACTCAAATACTACAAGGTTTGGTTTAGAGTGTATAGGCAAAGGCTTAAGAATTTGCAAAAGAGAGAGGGAATTGTAGAGAGAGAGAAATATTTTTTCTCCAAAATTTCCAACTCTCAAAAATGGAAAGTGAGGTCTTCTATTTATAAAAAAACATGAAACTCCCTCAGAAATATCCATACATACATGTGTGGGTAGATGCATGCACCTGTGGAAACAGTTGGCACAATTGGCATAAATATCTGCAAAAACACACAAGTGGCCAGCAGCCCACATTGGTGGGCCTGCAGGTCCCAGGGTTTTTAGGCTTGAAAAACTGTGGTTTTGGTTCAAAACAAGGCAAAAGGTGTGTAAGGTTTGAAGGCTCAAAACTGTGGCATTCTGCTGAGAACTTCAAAAACTTGACAAACATATACAAATTCATCATTAGATGCGCAAGCGGTGACGCCCGAGTCATAAGGACGGTAAAAAATAAGGTGTCTACAATAGGGTTTGTGGATATACGGACGGTTTGCGAATTGGACTTTTTTCAAAAGTTTGTTTTTAAACTTTTTTTTTTCCCTTTTTGTCAATATTTATTTTGGACCCTTTCCCCCACATTTCTTAAAATGCTTCAACATTAATAATTAATGAATTAAAACTTATAAAAAACACAACAAAATCAATTCATAACTCAAACAAATCATTCAAAATCTATATTCATCATTAACTTGCATTCATCCTACATTCATCATTCCTAACCCAAATAAAAAAAATCCATTGAAAATCCTACATTCTTCATTCCTAACCCAAATAAAATAAAATCAAATCAAATCAAATCAAAAGTAATTCTTCATTAACTTACATTCATCCAAAATGCAAAAATAAATAAATAAATAAAACAATAAAATTTCATTAACTTACATTCATCCAAAATGTAATTAAAAAAAAATTTATTGTCAAACTTCATTCAATTCAAACCCATGAAATAAAATAAAAATATTTCTAAGATATCAAACTTCATCATGAATCACATCCAATCCAACTTTCAAAAATTTCAATTCCATGCATTTAGTTGATGAACCTCGCACAAAAATAAACTGAAAAAATATAAACTTTAATCTTCAATCTTCATAATTCCTTTGACAAAAAAAGTATAAAAGAATAAAGTAATGAAAAGATAAACAAATGTCTATATATTGCATCTCAATATATGAAAAAATTACCAATGAGCAAATGGATATTAGAGTTCAATTATAGCATCAACATTATAGGTTGAACTTGAAGATGAGCTTGACTCCAAAGTACTTAATTATGAGTCAATAAGAGAAAATTAATAAAGCTTACATTAGAAAATGAACAATACAAATAAAAATGAAGATAAATAAATTTGCATATTACCCGAGTCATATTGCTCAAATTCCTCCACATCATCCATCGCCTTTTAAAAAGAAATTGGAAGGTTGCTTCAAAGCCAATTTTGAGTACATAAAAGAGCTTCAACCATATTTACATATGGCTTTACATTTCCCATCGGTCCCTACAACCTTATCACAATGATCCCAAACTATGGGCGGTGTTCTCTCCCTTCCACCCTCACTCATTCTCTTTGGGGATCTAAGGAGGCTTAGGTTCAAGTTCAAGTTCGGCTAAGAGTGGATTCATTTGAGAATTAGAGGATTATGAAGGTAAAAGATTGATTACGGGAGATTGAACACTATCCTCCATTGAAACTGGATTACAAAAATTACAAATTCAATTTCAATAACATAACAGATTACAGATTACAGATTCAATTTTAATTACAGACTTAACACGATTACAGATTCAATTTCAATAACATAATAGATTCAATAACATATTCAATTTAATAACAGATTTAATCACCGTCTAAATTTTTTTTAATAACAGATTCAATACAGATCCAATCACAGATTCAATTTAAAATTACAATAACAGATTTAATTTCCATTTCTAACATAAATTCAATAACAGATTTAATTTCAATACCACAAATTTAATTCTAAAAGCACAGATTCAATTCAGAGAGAGAGAGAGAGAGAGAGAGAGAGAGAGAGATCTGTTTGCATAACCACATATTTAATTTCCAGTTCTCACAAATCTGTTACTACAAAAAAAAATCAGATTTAATTCCAAACAAACACACAGATTCAATTTCCACTTCTTATTGATTCAACAACAGATTTAATTCCAAAAACATATATTCAATTCCAAAAAAAAAAAGAAAAAAGAGAGAGATCTATTTGCATAAACACATATTCAATTTCCACTTCTCACAGATCTGTTGCTACAAAAAAAATCAGATTTAATTCCAAACAAACACACAGATTCAATTTCCAATTCTCACAGATCTGTTGCTACAAAAAAAAATCAGATTTAATTCCAAACAAACACACAGATTCAATTTTCACTTCTCACAGATCTGTTGCTACAAAAAAAAAATAACAGATCTTATTGCATGAAATAACAGATCTGATAAGATGAGAGAGTGAGGGAGACAGATCAAAGAAAGAGATCTGATATATTGCAAAAAAAAATCAAAGATCGGAGAGAGAGATAGAGACAGAGACTGAGACTGAGACGGAGGCTTACCTGTGAGGTCAATCGGTGCGATGAAAGAATGAGGTCGATTGGTCGATCTTGCGATGAGAGAGAGTTGATCGGTGCAGATGCAAAACGAGAGTGTAAGAGACTGATGACATGAGAGAGTAAGAGAGATAGATCAAAAAGAGAGATCATATATGTTACCAAAAAAAAAATCAAAGATCGGGGAGAGAAAGAGAGATAAAGGCTGAGAGAGAGGCTTACCTGTGAGGTCAAATGGGGGGATGAGAGAATGAGGTTGATCAATCGATCGATCTTGCGATGAAAGAAAGTCGATCGGTGCAGATAAAAAATAAGAGAATGAGAGAAAGACTAATGAGATGAGAGAGTGAAAGAGACAGATGAGAGAGTTCGTATTTTTGAGTTTGAGAGATAGATTAGGCTTTTTTTGTTTGTTATAGATGAAGAGAGATGAACGGTCAGATTTGAAATATAAAAATAAAAATAAAAAAAGTTAATGCGGGAGGGTTAGGCAGGTGCGGTTCAAACCCGCAACCCGTCCGTAACCCAAAAATCAAATAAAATCCAAACCGTTGTAGACACCCATTTTTGACCGTCCTCAAGACTTGGACGTCACCGTTTGAACACTAGGTGATCATCCATGTTCGTGTTCGTCTTGAGTTCTCAGAGGTTTCGGTCGCGCGCCTTGCCTCAAGACCTCTCGACTTGTTTGTTTTGTGCTTGGTTGTATACCAAACACTTGTGTTTTTGCTTCTGAAGGCAGGGAATGGCTTGTTGGCCATCCCCACACCTCACCGGCCTTGGTTTGAGACCACCGGCTCTGTTTTATTTCTACTGGCCAAATATTTTGGTCGGCCAGCAGTGTTTTTGGTTGGCCGGCCATTTTTGTTGGTCAATCGGCCATATTTTCTAGCCGACTCCTTTCCATCAACTTTTGGCAGATATTTTATACCAGCTGTCACAGCTGACATCCACTTTACACCCCATCCATACACGTGTATGGAGGGATTTGCCTCTTGTTTAGCTTCTCTTGGAAGCTTGAGGATTTGAACCTCTATAAAGAGGGAGCCCATCCTCCCTCCTCCAGGTTCAGAGAATTAGGGTTAGAAGTTTTATATCTATTTATCTCTATATCTCCCTCCCTTTTGATTTGTGTGTGTATCTTGTGCCCAAAAGGTGTTTTTGTTCTTAGTTTTGCACTAAGACACCTAGTGTTACACTATACCTTGGAACTGAGGTCCCTTGAGGCTGATTTTGGGGTTCTTGGTTTGATTTGAACTCAGAAATTTGCTGGGGGTGGTGTTCTTGAAGAGGTTCTTCAAGGGTAAGAAACTTACCTCTTTACTCCCCATTTTTGCACAAGCCTTTGACCTATCTTGCTTATTGTTTTAGGCTTAGCTATAAACTAATAAAAGTTCTGATTTTATGTGTTTTAGAACTTTGTTTGAGGTCACTTTGAGGTTTGGGGTTGTCTCCCCACTCCAAGGCCTTGTTAGGCCTTGTTTTAGGCCATCCATTTTGGCCATTGTTTTGGTCGTTGCATGACCTCTTTACCACTGAAATCTAGAGGATTTTCAGTGGTGGAGAGGTGGTTTTGAGGTCCCAAATGGGAGAGCGTCATCCCCTCTCCATGTTGTCTTTGATGTTTGCATAAATGGCTTGTGTTGTAGCATGTTTGCCTAGCATGTTTTAGCTCTATTTCATTATGTATTAGGTGTTATTTTGCCATGATATAGCACCATTTTAAGTTGGTTTAGACATGCCATGTATGCTCCATACACTTGTCTTGTAAGCCCATGTTTTGGCCTTAAACATGCGTCATGTTGTAACATGTGTTTTTAGCATGATTTTGGCTTGGCTTCAAGGAGTTTTTATCCATGTTTTGGTATGCTTAAGGTCTGATTTTGGTTGTTTGAGTCATTCATGACTTGCTTTGTGTAGCTACCATGCAATCTAGCTTGAAGGCTTTGAATTTTGAACCCCCTAGCATGCATTACTTGGCTTATTTCAGTGATTTGGAGTCCCTTACCATGTCATTTAAGTCCAAATGGAATGCTTGTTTACTTACATTTGATGCTCCTTTAATGCTTTAAGGAGTTGTTGTTTTATGCTCCATGTTTGAACCACTGTGTATGCCATCATTTGTAGGCCATTTAGATGCCATCTAAGTGGGTTTTTGGTCTTGATTAGACCTGCCTTGGGACTGTTTAGGTCCCCATGGCCCTTTGGGGTTTGCTTCATATAGTCTTGGTTCGAGTCCCGTGGCTAGTTTCCAAATTTTGGACTTGGTTTCATGCTTTGCTTGATTTGTTTAGTTGGTTTGACACCATTTCTAATATGATTTCAGAGCTTACAATGTATGCCATTTGTCCATGTTCATCCTCTTTTAAGTGTTCTTAAAAGTCCCCCTTTTATGCTTAAAGTGATGGGCCATTAGCATGCATGTTTGTATGTGGTTTTGTCTCTTATCCCTTAGCATTTTGGCCACTGTTTTGGACCTATTAGAGAGCTGTCCTTCTTGGTGCAAGTCCATCCTTTGCACGTTGTTGCATGCTCGCCTTGTTTGTTGTTGCATGCTTTGCTCATCGCATGTCGTTGCATGCTTAAGTTGCATTTTTGCATCCTTGTTAGCTTGCATCTTGTCATGTATTTGATATGTTGATTACATGCTTGCATGTTTGCATGCTTGTTTACATGCTTGAGTTGTTTGCATGCTTAGGTTGCATAGCATTGTGTGTGCATTGCCTTGCCTCTTGATCACACATGATAGGGGTTAAGGTCCCTTGTGTGTTTTGTACGTTTCATTTGATATTGAATTGCACGCTTGACTTTTTTAGGCCATCATGCATTGAAATGCGTAACTGATGGCCCGAGGGTCGAGAACCATGCTCTTCTAAGTCTCAAACATGCTGAGGAGGGTGGTAGTGCATAAATTGCTTTGAAAATGCATCGCCATGTTCTGTCTATCCTCTGTTGCAGCAAACCAGTGTTCTACAGGAGGAAATGGCCGGTCGACAACTTTTAGTGCCGGCCGACTACCAAAATAGTGCCAATGATCCCATTTTTGGTCGACGACCATAACTCCATGGCCGGTGTTGTTTTCTCTTGGTCGGTGACATCCCACTGTGCTCAAGGAGTGATTCTGAAGCTTCCTTGGGACTTATGAAGTTTTCAGAAGTACAGATCAGTGTAAACAGAAGCAGCATGAGCATGGCGACGGATTTCCGAGCGAAGCCGAGCACTCACGCATTTGTTCCTCTTCCCGAGGCTACTTTACTGCTTTTTTAGCTTAACTAATCTGTTTAATTAGTTAAGCGTTGTGTAATATTTAGTTAGCTTGTCAGTTAATTAATTTGTATTATTCTTTCGGTCCCTTCCTCGAGAGGGCGCAATTGTGTAATAAGCATGCGTGTGTGTGATGCATGTCTTCCAACCCCCACTTCTTTCTACCTTTTATTTAACCGCTTATGATGGTTAGTTTTAGGGCATATTTGACTTAGCATACCTTATGTTGCGCATGTTTGCATTCATTCATTTGTATTGCATGCATCGGGCTCGGCGCATCATACTAACTGTATAGTATTTCAATTTTAACTTGAATACGTGTAACAAATTGCCGCATATCATATGCCATCCTAAATTAGTCGAGCCTATTCTAATCGCATTTCGTATGTGTTGCATTAGTCATCTTAACATGGACTTGGATCATATATTTTATTACTAACATGTTCCTTGTTTTGGCTTGGAGTACACTGTAAGCGTTTATGCTTTAGCATCTTGCATGTATGTGAGTGTTAACATGAAAGCATGCTTGCCATGAGGCTAACTGCTTATGTGATATAACTCCCTGAATACCTGTGGGTGAAGGTTAAGTTGTTTGAATTGGAATAATTCATTGAAACCCGTGTTTTAGCCTACTTACGAGTAGCAAACTTCAAACCATTTTTCAAGACAAAATGGATATGCGATGTTTTGTTCCAAATTAGGCGATCTAGTCTATACTTGTGTGTTGTGCGTATCACATAGTAAGATTAGCTAATTAACAGGAATAAGAACACATATGTTTTCAAAACTCGATATCATGCTTAGTACAAGCCAATCTTCGGATCGAGCGAGCGGGGGTGCTCATAGATGACCTTCCCCAATCGTACCCAGGTTCCCGAGCCGAGGCAACTTTGGTGATGACGGACACGTGGCCTTAGGCACGAGTCAGGGTTTCCTAAATTCTCCCAAAATAAAATATTTAGGTGGCGACTCTGTATCTGGCAAAACAGTCCATGTTTGACACTTCTTTCTTAAAAATCAATTTTCCAAAACGATTTGCCGGATTTGGACTCTTTGGTGATTTATCAATCTCACATCGCACATTGTGAGATCAGATTAAGAACCATGACATATTGAGTCCGAATTGTGGAAAAGCATAAGCCCTCGAGGGCACGTCCACAGTTTCTGGCGACTCTACTGGGGAATTAGAGAACTTGACTCGAACTCATGATATCTTGTTCTGATTACACTCATGTGTTTCTTTGCATTGCATGTACATTGGTGCGCCTAGGACACCGTGTTTGCCATCTGCTATTCCTGAACGGTTTACCAGAGGCTCGCTTTGAAAAGCGTACCATAAGGCTGACCGGTTGCGGGCTCTACCACGATGGGAACACAAACCCCGGTTTTTACTAGGGCACCCTTTTTGACCATTCGTCCTAGTGCATATTCGGAATCCATAGTGACCATTCCAAACTAAGACATGTTGCTTACCCAATTGTAGGTTGTTTGAAACCGCTATGTGCGTAGTGAAACCCTAGTTCTTGACGAAACTAGGACAGGGAAACCCTACCCCTCCATAGGGGTGTTTTGGCTCTCACTTGTTTGCTATGTGCTTTTAGAGTGCGTCCCTACAGGAATGCATGTATCAGTTTGCAAGTCTGGGTATCAGGCCTGCGGGCATCGGTATCAGTGTTTTGAGAATCAATTATATCTGCGGGTATCAGATTCAGTTTTGGGGCAGAATTCAGTAAAGAGTACAGTCATTCAGCTTTGCTCATATCTGTTTTGGTGAAATTAGGCTGAGATGCTGTCTGTTTTCTCTTTTGCAGAGGTAGTCGTGGAACTATAGCTTTAAAAGGCTCCAATATCCCCCGGTACATTAGACATGTGCTGATAGACTTTGTCGGGTCAGAGATTCAGTTCAAGGGCAAATCAGTGTTCTTTCGCCAGAGGCAGGGTAAAAAGGCCAGTCAAGCACAGATCATCAGTTCAACAGTCTTCGGATCAGCAGTCATTATCCGTCTCACCAGTGTGTAGTTGGATTAAGATATTTGCTTTTACCACAGAGATAGATATACCGATAGATCAATTAGATCAGGGCAGTATGGCGGGAATAGAAGAGATGATACGTCAACTCCAAGAAAGTATGAAAACCATGCAGCGGGACGCTGTTCGTCAAGCCGAATTTGCCAAACAACAGGCCGAGGTCATGGCTCAACAGGCAGAGTTAATTGCCAGGCTACAACAGCAAATCGGAGCATCTGCTTCACACCAGGTTCCTCCCCCACCAAGAGTCCCAATACCCGGGGAGACGACAAATGTCCAGAATGTCCAAGAGGATACAAACATCCCAACGGGGCCACATCCGCCCCCGATTCTACCTCAACTATCCAAGGCGCCAACGCCTATCAATCTACCGGACTCCCCCTTTGAGTTCGAGGTGGACCCCACGGCATTAAAAGTGAGCAAGCTTGAAAAGTTGTTCAAGAAATCTCAAGGTGTGAAGTCCATTCCGGACATTGAGGATGGGTATACCGATTCGGCCGTAATTTTGCCGGACCGGTTTAAGATGCCACATATTGACCGCTTTGACGGATTTGGGGATCCCATAGTGCATTTGCGGCTGTTTTCGGACATATTAAGGCCGATGCGCCTCACCAGATTATAGAAGCTTTCTTTGTTCGGTCGGACCTTGTCGGGTGTAGCGGCCATTTGGTATGCAAAATTGGAAGATTCCGTCAAGAGTAATTGGGAGGAGATGGCTGAGGCCTTCATAGCTCAATACTCCTATAACACGCAGATTGAGATTATAACTTGTGATCTTGAGACCACTAGGCAAGAGCCGAATGAGAGTTTCTCCGATTTTGTAACCCGGTGGAGGGCTAAGGCCTCGATGATGACCATTAGGCCTGTCAACAAAGATCAGATTCGGGTGGTTGTGTACAACCTCCAACCTAAGCTCATACAGAAGATGATCGTTCTTCCTCTTTCCATCTTTGCAGATCTACATGAGATTGGGGTACAGATCGAGGACGCTATGAAGTAGGGCCTCATTGACCAGGAGAAGGAGCAACCCAAGAGGGCGTTTCTCGTAGTTCGAACGCGACCACCAGTGGTGATGCAGCTGCAAGATCTTCTCAAGTGGGCATGGTCATCACCACCGCATCAAAAATAGCTACCCCATTCACCGGTGCGTCCGGAAGTAGCTCATAAAAAACCAAATATCCACCTCGAGTCAAGAAGGGTTTTACCCCACTTTATATGCCTTTGTCAAAGGCTCTAGAGGCCTTACTCCGAAAAGGATATCTGAAACCATTGGAACAACAGCCTCTACCCAATCCTATCTCTCCAAAGCATGACCAGACTAAATACTGTGCCTACCATCAACAAACCAGTCATGACACTGACAGTTGCTTTCGTCTTCGCCATGATGTACAAGATCTGTTTGATAACAAGGTCATCACCGCACCAGCTTAGCAAAGTCTATCGCCACTAGATCAGTGAACTTGGGAGATAGTATGAATATGTGATCAGGGGATGAACCACCTGTGGGCGGCACTCAGTTTACTCTAAATGTGGCGTATGGCACGCACTGTTTTGAGCATTTGTGAATGCTGATTTTTGTACTTTCTGACTCGGGTATTGAGTCAGTTTTGTTATGTCGTTTAGAGTCTGTCCAATTGTATAGAGTCAGTTTTTTCATACTGAGTTAGTTAGGTCTGTCTTGTCGTATCGAGTTAGTCCTGTTTTGTTAGAGTCGGGTGATCCCGGGGGCGTTACCTCGGATATCATTATTTTGTTTTGTGTTTGTCTTTTCGCTTCATTTTGAGTCTGTTTCTGCCGAGGAGCCAGTTACACCAGAAGATCTAATTGAAACAGCTGTGGTTTTCATGCTTTTGTGTTTATTTCTGCTTTGAGCCTGTTGTGCCAGCAAATTTGAATGAAACGGCAGTGCATTCCACCTGCTTTCTGTGCTTCGAAATCATTACATTGACTTGAGTTTTTCAAAACCTTTTTGAATATTGTGATAAAAACAAAGAGGAAAGAATTCCTCGGGATTTGCAAAATTTGATCAATTGAGAGAAAGAGAGGCATGCTAAGCCCTTAATGAATGAGATCATGTTTGTTAATGTGAGTACTGAGAAGGATCCTGGCTTGATCCAGATTGGTTACACACTGTTTTCAGCGCGAGCAACTAGTCGCTTTCTTAAAAGATTTCAAAAAATATTTTGCGCGGTCCTACGAAGACCTGTGTGGAATCGCTCTTGAGATTGTGTAGCTTAGGATCGCTCTCAGCCTCGAGACTCAACCCCTTTGCTTCCAAACCTTGAACCTTAATTCAGAATGTTCAACGGTCAACTATAATGTAAAGCCTGTGTGGCTGGATCAGAAGCAGCCCATGAACTAGAGGCGAGAATATCATATGTGATCAAAGGAAGCTTGCGAAGCTAGATCAAAAGCAACCCTTGAACTAGGGGCAAAAATGTCAGATGCGCTTGAAGAGTCAAAGATGAGTCTTTTCTGCAAACCAGGGAAGACTGGCAAGAATGCCAAATCCCAGAAGGGGGAAAGAAGAAAGTATTGCTGAAGGACAACCAAGTTCCTATCCACAACACTTAGGGCAAATTCACCCTCCATTGGATGGACTTCTACATCATCAGCGAACAGCAGCCATTCTCTTGGATTCAGGTGGCTCCGAGATCTCAAACCATTCAACATGGACAAAGCTACACTTTTACCCTTGAGAGGCTCGTTGGGCCGAAAACCCGGAAGGGCGACCCAGGCAAAAGTTAGAGCAAGAAAAAAAAGAAAATGACAAAAAAAAAAAGAAAAAAAGAAAAGTGAAAAAAAAAATGAAAAATTCTGAACAAAGAACAAGAAAATGAAAAGAAAAGAAGAACAAAGCTCGCAAGGTTGAAAACCCAGAAATGGCGGCCTTGGCAAAAGTTAGAGCGCAAAAGGAGAGGTTAATACCCGAGTGTACCTCCCCCGAACTACGTAAGGCTTGAGTCCCATGTTTGGGATACGTAGGCAACTTCATTCTGAAGTCCAGCTGTAAAACACTTCAAATTCGACTGTCCTGTCCATGAGATTGAACGGGTCATCTTTGTCATTTATGTATCCAAGAGTTCGGTTGTGACCTTCACCATGAGAACTGGTTACAATGCGCTGCGGTACTATTCAAACAAGGGGCAACTTTCCATTGCCATACAGTGTGCTGCGGTGCTATTCAAACAAGGGGCAACTTTCTGTTGCCGTGCAGTGTCCTTCAGACAAGGGCAATTTTCCACTGTTTTTGGATCTGAGGTTGTGCATCTCAAGAGTCAATTCTACGTTGGTCAAGAAGTGGCCATTTGCAAAAATAGTTTTTGAGAATTTTTTACTGAGGTTGACTAATTCTCTCGAAAATTATTCAATTTTTCCAAAACTGGACCATTTTCTTGGACTCAAAAAGGAAAATTTTTAGTGCTCATAACCTAACTTGCATGATTTTAAATCAAAAAATCGAACAAGCATGTTAATCTAACTCTCATATTGGTCAAAATTGTTTTAATGGAAAACCAAAAAAAAAAAATGGTCAAAATGATGAACTAGGGGCACAGTTAAGTCAGGTGTTCTGTCTTTTCCCCATTGTCAACATACTTGCCAGAAAGGGTACCGTATCTGCCAGAAAAAGGCACAACAGAAACTAACAGCAAAATGCCGAAAGTTCTCTCATCCTCCAAGCAGCGAGGTATCAAGCTAAGTGTGAAGCACGAACTAGAATGGTGCAGGATATTCCATTCCCTCATCTGGACAGATCTGATCACGTCCAAACTCCCCAGCAGAGCATCGTCAACCGATGTCCGCTGCAGATTTGCTACACACCCAGTTGTAACGTAACCCCTCTATGGGAGGAACTCACTAGCTGTGCGCAGAAGAAAGAGAATCTAGCAGAATTCTAGCGGCAAGAGCCCACAACTTCTTGTTTATCCATCAACCACCCAGGGGGGATAAAAAATGAGAGATTGAAGAATAGAGAGATGTGCGCTGAGAGAAAAAGTGAGGAAAAGAGCTTTTTCAGAGAAAAACGAAGCCTGAGGGCCGAGTGATGTGAGAATCACAAATGAGAAAGGGTGGGAAATAGTACCTAGAGAAACAGGCTCCCTATCCACGTTTGAGTATCGTGTCTCTTTGTTTTATCTCGATTCTTGTTTTGAGTCGTTTCGAGTGTTACTCGATGTGTTTGGGTTGTTTACCTTTTGTTTTTCGTTGTTGAGTCGTAGTGCACTGTGTTCAGTCGTAGGCTCAATACCCCGGTCAAGAACTCATCTCTCAATTTCAAAAATAAAATCATTTTGCGCTCCAAGTGCCGTGCCGTTCTCCATATCTGTGCAAAACAAGATTCGTTCTTTCGTAAAATCGCAGGGTTCAACCCAGGTCATGCGGGAACAGTAAAACCAGGACCTATCTGAAGCTATATAGGTTCCAAACTGCAAAACAAAAGAAAAGAGGGAAAATTTCAGGTATTTGAGTTTGTTTCAACTTCAGTAAGTTCTGAGATTGTATTCTGTGTGTACCTCTTCAGGTCTTACCAATACTCCGAAGTATGAGTGTGCCTCTACCTCAAGCTCAAGATCAAGTCTGTTTCAAGCCAGAATGGCGATCAAGTGCTCTCCCTGAGTACCATTCCCTGCCAGAGGCATCTTGGCTGTGTTCGCAATGAGTTCCTATAAAACCAACTGCGATGGTGGAAACCAGAGTTCGAATGGCTGTTGCCTAGAACGCAAAGGTTCAGGATTTTCGAGACTAAAGTCTGGTTTAAATACCCAGAGGCGTGTCCTCGGCTTGAAATCTGTATGGAAGCCCCATAGGTTGAGATAGCGTGTATGCACCTTAATTCTGTATACTGAACCAACCTAGTCTGTCACCCCGTTAGAGAATAGGGAAAGTTGTGAATATGGTCAGAAAGAAAAGCGGCATCCGTGGCTTCTACATACGGAGGTTACCCCTTCTCAGCATATCAGAGCCTTTGTATTGTAAGTTGAAGGTAAGTGTTCAAAGAGCACGATGGGAGATCCCCATCAGAGTAGAGCAGTTCATCGCCACTCACCCCATGAGGTGCTTTCTAAAGCGCCGCTAGGTTTGTTTATTGCATTCCTTAAACATCATGCATTGTATTGTATTGTACCTATCAAGTTTTTTTTTTCTCATTCATGCACGATATCGTATGTACGGTTCATTCAAAGAAATTCTGTTTAAGATCATTCATTTAGTGTATCAATCACACTTCACTCTCTTTATTCACATCTAGTGTATCCATCACACTTCACTCATTTAGTGTATCAATCACACTTCACTCACTTCATTCATTTAGTGTATCAATCACACTTCACCCTCTTTATTCACATCTAGTGTATCCATCACACTTCACTCATTTAGTGTATCAAGCACACTTCACTCACTTCATTCATTTAGTGTATCAATCACACTTCACTCTTTTTATTCACATCTAGTATATCCATCACACTTCATTCATTTAGTGTATCAATCACACTTCATTTATTTAGTGTATCAATCACACCTCATTCACCCTTAGTGTATCTATCACACTTTCTTCATTCGCTTAGTGTATCAATCACACTTCATTTATTTCGTGTATCAATCACACTCTCTTCGCTTAGTGTATCAATCACACTTCTTTCATTTTCTGTATCTATCACACATATTCTCATTTTCTGTATCTATCACACACATCCTCATTTTGTGTATCTATCATGCACATATTCACTTCATTATCTTTTGTGTATCCATCACACCTATTCACTTAGTGTATCTATCACACTTTGTGTTCACCTTTTGTGTATCCATCACACTTGTTCACTTAGTGCATCTATCACACTTTGTGTTCACTTTTTGTGTATCCATCACACCTGTTCACATAGTGCATCTATCACACGTTGTGTTCATTTTCGGTGTATCTATCATACTCTGTTCACATAGTGCATCTATCACACTTTGTGTTCACCTTCAGTATATCTATCATACTTTGTTCACTTAGGGTTGGTTTGGGGTGTCCTAAAAAAGTGCACGTTTTGTCTTTTTACGAAAAGATGTGCAGAAAAGTAGAGAGGTGATGTGATGGAAAAAAGATAAAAAGATAAAAAGATGGATTATATAGGTTATGCCAAACGAGGCCTTAGTGCATCTATCACACTTTGTGTTCACCTTTTGTGTATCCATCACACCTATTCACTTAGTGCACCTATCACAATTTGTGTTCACTTTTTGTGTATCCATCACACTTGTTCACTTAGTGCATCTATCACACTTTGTGTTCACCTTTTGTGTATCCATCACACCTGTTCACATAGTGCATCTATCACACTTTGTGTTCACCTTTTGTGTATCCATCACACCTGTTCACATAGTGCATCTATCACACTTTGTGTTCATTTTCAGTGTATCTATCATACTCTGTTCACATAGTGCATCTATCACACTTTGTGTTCACCTTCAGTATATCTATCATACTTTGTTCACATAGTGCATCTATCACACTTTGTGTTCACCTTTTGTGTATCTATCATATTGGTTCACTTAGTGCATCTATCACACTTTGTGTTCACCTTCAGTATATCTATCATACTTTGTTCACTTTTGTCTATCTTTCGCACATACTCGCTAAGAATTACATAATTCTTTTACATCCTTTATGCATTGTAATGTAGTTTGGTTTTTGGCTTGCTTAAAATTGTTGCATTTATTGTATGTATTTGCTTCGTTACAGCTCTCTTTGCATGATCATAAGTTATGTTCGGCATCATGCATGTTCTTTGCATCTTGCCCCTACCTTCGGGCACATATATTGCTATCTTGTATGCTTGTCGAAGTCTTCGGCTTTGTCAAAAATGGGTCGTCTCTGGGCTTTGACATTCACTCCCGTCATTGTTATGAATTTTGAGTTCTGTCAAAGAGGGGCAACTGTAGACACCCCATTTTTTGCCGTCCTCAAGACTTGGACGTCACCGTTTGAACACTAGGTGATCATCCATGCTCGTGTTCGTCTTGAGTTCTCGGAGGTTTCAGTCGCGCGCCTTGCCTCAAGACCTCTCGACTTGTTTGTTTTGTGCTTGGTTGTACACCAAACACTTGTGTTTTTGCTTCTGAAGGCAAGGAATGGCTTGTTGTCCATCCCCACACCTCACCGGCCTTGGCTTGAGACCACCGACTCTGTTTTATTTCTACCGGCCAAATATTTTGGTCGGTCAGTGTTTTTGGTCGGCCGGCCATTTTTGTTAGTCAATCGGCCATATTTTTCAGCCGACCCCTTTCCATCTGCTTTTGGCAGATATTTTATGCCAGCTGTCACAGCTGGAATCCACTTTACACCTCATCCATACACGTGTATGGAGGGATTTGCCTCTTGTTTAGCTTCTCTTGGAAGCTTGAGGATTTGAACCTCTATAAAGAGGGAGCCCCTCCTCCCTCCTCCAGGTTCAGAGAATTAGGGTTAGAAGTTTTATATCTATCTATCTCTATATCTCCCTCCCTTTTGATTTGTGTGTGTATCTTGTGTCCAAAAGGTGTTTTTGTTCTTAGTTTTGCACTAAGACACCTAGTGTTACACTATACCTTGGAACTGAGGTCCCTTGAGGCTGATTTTGGGGTTCTTGGTTTGATTTGAACTCAGAAATTTGCTGGGGTGGTGTTCTTGAAGAGGTTCTTTAAGGGTAAGAAACTTACCTCTTTATTTCCCATTTTTGCACAAGCTTTTGACCTATCTTGCTTATTGTTTTAGGCTTAGCTATAAACTAATAAAAGTTCTGATTTTATGTGTTTTAGAACTTTGTTTGAGGTCACTTTGAGGTTCGGGGTTGTCTCCCCACTCCAAGGCCTTGTCAGGCCTTGTTTTAGGCCATCCATTTTGGCCATTGTTTTGGTCTTTGCATGACCTCTTTACCACTGAAATACAGAGGATTTTCAGTGATGGAGAGGTGGTTTTGAGGTCCCAAATGGGAGAGGGTCATCCCCTCTCCATGTTGTCTTTGATGCTTGCATAAATGGCTTGTGTTGTAGCATGTTTGCCTAGATTGTTTTAGCTCAATTTCAGTATGTATTAGGTGTTATTTTGCCATGATATAGCACTGTTTTAAGTTGGTTTAGACATGCCATGTATGCTCCATACACTTGTCTTGTAATCCCATGTTTTGGCCTTAAACATGCGTCATGTTGTAACATGTGTTTTTAGCATGATTTTGGCTTGGCTTCAAGGAGTTTTTATCCATGTTTTGGTATGCTTAAGGCCTGATTTTGGTTGTTTGAGTCATTCATGACTTGCTTTGTGTAGCTACCATGTAATCTAGCTTGAAGGCTTTGAATTTTGAACCCCCTAACATGCATTACTTGGCTTATTTCAGTGATTTGGAGTCGCTTACCAAGTCATTTCAGTCCATATGGCATGCTTGTTTACTTACATTTGATGCTCCTTTAATGCTTTAAAGAGTTGTAGTTTTATGCTCCATGTTTGGACCATTGTGTATGCCATCATGTGTAGGCCATTTAGATGCCATCTAAGTGGGGTTTTGGTCTTGATTAGACCTGCCTTGGGACTGTTTAGGTCCTCATGGCCCTTTGGGGTTTGCTTCATATAGTCTTGGTTCGAGTCCCATGGCTAGTTTCCAAATTTTGGACTTGGTTGCATGCTTTGCTTGATTTGTTTAGTTGGTTTGACACCATTTCTAATATGATTTCAGAGCTTACAATGTATGCCATTTGTCCATGTTCATCCTCTTTTAAGTGTTCTTAAAAGTCCCCCTTTTATGCTTAAAGTGATGGGCCATTAGCATGCATGTTTGTATGTGGTTTTGTCTCTTATCCCTTAGCATTTTGGCCACTGCTTTGGACCTATTAGAGAGCTGTCCTTCTTGGTGTAAGTCCATCCTTTGCACGTTGTTGCATGCTCGCCTTGTATGTTGTTGCATACTTTGCTCATCGCATGTCGTTGCATGCTTAAGTTGCATTTTGCATCCTTGTTAGCTTGCATCTTGTCATGTATTTGATATGTTGATTACATGCTTGCATGTTTGCATGCTTGTTTACATGCTTGAGTTGTTTGCATGCTTAGGTTGCATAGCATTGTATGTGCATTGCCTTGCCTCTTGATCACACATGATAGAGGTTAAGGTCCCTTGTGTGTTTTGTGCGTTTCATTTGATATTGAATTGCACGCTTGACTTTTTTGGGCCATCATGCATTGAAATGCGTGATTGATGGCCCGAGGGTCGAGAACCATGCTCTTCTAAGTCTCAAACATGCTGAGGAGGGTGGCAGTGCATAAATTGCTTTGAAAATGCATTGCCATGTTCTGTCTGTCCTCTGTTGCAGCAAACCAGTGTTCTACAGGAGGAAATGGCCGGTCGACAACTTTCAGTGCCGGCCGACTACCAAAATAGTGCCAGTGATCCCATTTTTGCTTGATGACCATAACTCCATGGCCGGTGTTGTTTTCTCTTGGTCGGTGGCATCCCACTGTGCTCAGGGAGTGATTCTGAAGCTTCCTTGGGACTTATGAAGTTTTCAGAAGTACAGATCAGTGTAAACAGAGGCAGCATGAGCATGGCGACGGATTTCCGAGCGAAGCCGAGCACTCACGCATTTGTTCCTCTTCCCGAGGCTACTTTACTGCTTTCTTAGCTTAATTAATCTGTTTAATTAGTTAAGCGTTGTGTAATATTTAGTTAGCTTGTCAGTTAATTAATTTGTATTACTCTTTCGGTCCCTCCCTCGAGAGGGCGCAATTGTGTAATAAGCGTGCGTGTGTGTGATGCATGTCTTCCAACTCCCACTTCTTTCTCCCTTTTATTTAACTGCATATGATGGTTGGTTTTAGGGCATATTTGACTTAGCATACCTTATGTTGCGCATGTTTGCATTCATTCATTTGTATTGCATGCATCGGGCTCGGCGCATCATACTAACTGTATAGTATTTCAATTCCAACTTGAATACGTGTATCAAATCGCCGCATATCATATGCCATCCTAGATTAGCCGAGCCTATTCTAATCGCATTTCGTATGTGTTGCATTAGCCATCTTAACATGAACTTGGATCATACATTTGATTACTAACATATTCCTTGTTTTGGCTCGGAGTACACTGTGAACGTTTATGCTTTAGCATCTTGCATGTATGTGAGTGTTAACATGAAAGCATGCTTGCCATGAGGCTAACTGCTTATGTGATATAACTCCCTGAATGCCTGTGGGTGAAGGTTAAGTTGTTTGAATTGGAATAATTCATTGAAACCCGTGTTTTAGCCTACTTACGAGTAGCAAACTTCAAACCATTTTTCAAGACAAAACGGATATGCGATGCTTTGTTTCAAATTAGGCGATCTAGTCTATACTTGTGTGTTATGCGTATCACATAGTAAGATTAGCTAATTAACCGGAATAAGAACACATATGTTTTCAAAACTCGATATCATGCTTAGTACAAGCCGATCTTCGGATCGAGCGAGCGGGGGTTCTCATAGATGACCTTCCCCAATCGTACCCAAGTTCCCGAGCCGAGGCAACTTTGGTGATGACGGACACATGGCCTTAGGCACGAGTCAGGTTTTCCTAAATTCCCCCAAAATAAAATATTTAGGTGGCGACTCTGTATCTGGCAAAACAGTCCATGTTTGGCACTTCTTTCTTAAAAATCAATTTTCCAAAACGATTTGCCGAATTTGGACTCTTTGGGATTTATCAATTTCACATCGCACATTGTGAGATCAGATTAAGAACCGTGACATATTGAGTCCGAACTGTGGAAAAGCATAAGCCCTCGAGGGCGCATCCACAACCGCACCCGATCCTAATGTGTTTGCGAAACCGCCCATACATGTGCGAGTCAGATCGGGTATGGCAGTGTGGATGGGTCCGATAACCCTACGCCTAGCCTTGTAAGTAGAAATTCAAGAGAAAAATGAAAGCAGATGGTTCAATAGATAAATACAAGGCTAGGCTTGTTGTTAAGGGATACATGTAGAAAAAATGTCTTAATTATTTTGACACCTATTCACCAATGACAATAATAACATCTATTCGCATATTGATTACGATTGCGGCTTTGTATAATCTAGAAATACATCAAATAAATGTTAAAACAGCTTTTTTGAATGGCGAGTTAGATGAAGAAATCTATATGGAACAACCGGAAGGGTTTCAAGTTCCCAGCCAAGAGAAAAAAGTTTGTAAACTTGTCAAATCCCTTTATGGATTAAAACAAGCTCTGAAACAGTGGCATGAAAAATTTGATCACGCTATGCTTTCGGATGGTTTTAAGATAAACGAATGTGACAAATGCGTCTATATTAAAAGCACAGACAAAGGCTAGGTCATAGTTTGTCTTTATGTGGATGACATGCTCATTATTAGAAGCAATAATGACATAATTAAATTCACAAAGAAAATGTTGAACAAAAAGTTTAACATGAAAGATCTGGGAGTAGCAGATGTAATACTAGGAATAAAAATTACTAGAACATCTGAAAGATATGTTTTATCTTAGTCTCACTATTTGAGGAGATTCTGGAGAAATTTGGAAAACGTGACGACCGTCCTGCTAAAACACCTGTTGACATTTGTCTTCATTTGTCAAAAAATACAGGTGCAGGCATATCATAATTAGAGTACTCTCGAATAATTGAAAGCTTGATGTACTTAATGAATTGCACTAGGCTAGATATAGCCTATGTTGTAAGCAAATTGAGTAGGTACACAAGTAATCTAGGATTCGATCATTGGAAAACGATAATTAGGGTACTTAGGTATCTACGATATACCCAGAATTATGGCTTACATTATACCAAATATCCAGCAGTACTTGAGGGGTACAATGATGCAAATTGGATATCGGATACTAAAGACTCAAAATCCACTAGTAGATACGTCTTTACCCCGGGAGGTGCTGCAGTCTCTTGGAAATCCTCCAAGCAAAAATACATAGCAAGGTCGACAATGGAATATGAGTTTATCGCATTAGATAATGGCTTCGTAATTTCTTAGAAGATATTTCAAGATGGCCTAAACCTGTGTCAGCTATATGCATTCACTATGATAGTGAAGCAGCAATAGGACGGGCACAAAATCATATGTATAACAGTAAATCTCGATATATTCATCGAAGACAAAATATCATTAGGCATTTGCTCTCACATGGAATAATTTCCATAAAATATGTAAAGTCAAAGAAAAATGTTGCGGATCCATTGACTAAAGGGCTAGCTAGAGAGCAAGTGTACTATTTATCGAAGGGAATGAAATTAAGGCCTATTACTTAAAAGTCACCATAATGACAACCCAACCTAGTTGACTGTAGATCCCAAGATCTAGATTCAAAGGAACAACCGAATTATGGATGACTTCACATTACACTAAGGAGGTTTTCTCCTATTTTCTCCTACCCATTTCTATGATAAGAAGAGTGATACCTGCAGCGTTAGTAGGATAAGCTTTGCTTTTAATGATTCTTATAGCTTGGACATCCAAATGGGGTATAGCAGGATACTCTTAATAAGAAGTCACCTATATGAGTTTGAACTAGGCCGGTTTTGTGAGAATTGAGAAGGCTGAATTCTCTAAAGCACTCATGAATTACCAGGCGTTGTTTAGGGCCAAAATGAACACAACCGTAAGAACCAAACTACGTCTGCGGACACACTATGTGTAGTCTATTGTCTTGGCTTACCCAAACACCTAAACAGTTCGAGGCATCGCGTCCATTGATTAACTAGTAAGTCCAAAAGCTTTCACTAGAGGAGATTTAAAGTCAAAAGTTACCTATCTCGATGTGGTGTATCTTCTTAATATATTCTTTCTTTGTCTGCATCTTGTTGCATGTCCATTATCGCGAATTACATTTATGTGGGGGATTGTTGGAAAATGGCTTTTAAAAAAATCTTTATTTTTTACTAACTTTGAGCATTAATTAAAGTGGGAACCAAGCGTTATTTTTAAAAATTTTCATTGGGTTCATATTTAATGTCACATAGTGAATAAAATCGTGTATTTGGTTGCTCAAAACTATTTCTGGATGAATGAGAATTCAAAGCGCGTTTTCGGGTTCGTAAAAATAGCTTTAGGTGGGTTTTCTACGCATTTGCGAAATGTGCTTGTCCCACATTGGAAAGGCTTATGGATTTGTGTGGGTTTATATACCTTATCTTAGGATACTTGGGATGGGCTCCAAGGGGTACCCAAGTTTATGGAAATGTGAGATTATGGGTAAAGTGGACTAGACCCATTAGACCTAAAACAAAAACCACATACGCGCACCACCGACGTCGTCCATCCAGGCGGGCCGGGCTGGGCTGGGCTTGGGCTTGGACGTAGGTGCGTGGTATGAGGTTGGGTTAGGCTTGTCCGGCCCAATACTTATCGTTTTGGGCCAAAAACACTTGCAATTTATTTATTTATTTTTAATTTTGGTTTCAAAATTCAAAATAAATTAGTCCAGTTTTTTTTTTTTCCTTTCACCCAAACACATCCGAACAGGTTCATAAGGTCCACATCTGAACAGGTCAGAAAGTCCACCCAAATATGTGCAATTTCCACCCGAGCAGAACTGTTTCTGTTCTAAACAGATCTGTTACTGTTTCAAACAGGTTTTTCCTGCTGGTACCTATTCTGTATAGCCACCAGATTTCCTATAAATAGCCTGTAGTCCAAAATTTCATTCCATCGAATTTTTGGAGAGCTTTTCTTCTTTTTTCTTCCTCTTTTCATCCTCCTGTCTCTGCATCCGTTCTGAATTTTATTTTAGGAAGAAAAAGAAAGAGTTACAACAGAGTTTTGGTTTGCCAGACTTGATTTTGTAGTCCTGCAAATTCAAGTGTTAGTCATTGCATCTTGGGAAGTAGACGCCAGTTAAAACTCGAAAGCACTGGAGCGAGAACGAAATCTACTTTAAGGAGATTATATCCAACACAATTCTCGACTTTAATTTCTGTAAATGGTTAATTCGGAATTTAATTTATATAATTATTTTTTGAATTATTTTATTTTGTTATTTATTTTAATTATACATTTAATTTACACACCTTGTGGAGATAACAGTAGCATAGGTGATGGTGGTGGAAGTGATTGGAGTTTGGTCTCGATTCTTTATCTAATCTTTCCATATTTTTCTCATTATATGTATTTGGTGTTTGGGTGGGGATGGGTAGGTGGTAAGAAGGTGGTTGTAATCTGTTTTTGGTGGCATTAATTGTGGTGACGGTGTTGTGATGAAGTGGGCTTGGTGGCCATGATTTAATGGTAGATATGGCAGTTACTATAGTTCAGAGTGTGCATAAAAATTTTGATTTTTTCATAAATTTCAAGAAATGTGAATGTAATTTATATAATTTTTTTTTTTATATAAAACAATGTGTCGTTAAATAATCTTTCTATCTTAAATCAAAAGACTTATCACTGCTCATAATTTAAAAATTCTCAATACAACATCATTGTAGATTGTTTGTATATCATTTTTTTATCCAGAAATGCTATATATCATTATTTTTTTATTATTGTTTTATATCACCATTTACATATATATATATATATATATCTATGATTATTTTGTGTTTAAAAATAATTATTAAAAAATTAATAAAAACAAATAGCATATTGCCATGTAGACGATAGTATAAAACAGTGACAAAAATCAAGTGGTATATAACATTCCTAATTTTCATCAAATATGTGAATAAATAGAAGATGTGAAAATTATAATTTGATATGTTATAGTTTAAAATGTTATTTTTTAATAATGTTGTTTGATTAGTGTATTGTGTAATATCATTTGGCATATCCGGACTATCGTTCTTTTTGTTGAATATTTCACATATTATGGCTAAGTTTGATATCTTCAAAAAAAGTAAAAAAATCACTATCGTATTTAAGTCACATCATCTTATTTAAGTCATATCACCTCTCTACCATATCACTTCAAACCCAACTCATATTTCATAAAAAGTCAAAAAGTACACTTATTTAGAATATTCCAAACATATTGGATCAATTTTCTATTTTGTGTGAGGTGGGCGTCACAAATGATATATCAAATTTTGCATCAAATTTAACATAAAATTTGAACTTTAATAGATTGTTAGGAATGAATTTTTTTAGTAATGTTGCTATAATTTGATAACTACAACTTGATGTAATTGCTTTTAATAGGAAATTTCTTAGAGTAATCTTTACCGTATTGGGATATAGTTAAAAAATAAATAAGAATAAAAGTGATTTGAGTTTAGGCATGGACATTATTGTTAAGGTTATTTATTTATTTATATATATATATTTTAAACAAAATTTAGGTTAGGTTGATCATAGTGACCCCATCCTACGTTGTGATTTAATGGCCATCCTTTAGCACATTGTCCAACTCCCCCCCTACCTTACCCAACAAACTTTTTCGATTAAAATGTTAAAAATAATTTTTAAGTGGTTGTAGTTAATGTTAAAAAATATATTAAAATATTTAAAGATATATAAAATATGTATTAAAATTAAAAATATTTTGTATTATATATTTTTTATTGATAATTTTTAAAATTAATATTTACAAGACGCTTAGGTCTTATTTGAAAACAGATTATTTTAGTATTTTTTAGTTTTTTTTGTTAAAATATAAAATAAAAAAAATTAGTATATTTAGAATAATTTTTTAATTTTTATAAAGAGATGTACAAAAAGTAAAAAGAAAATAATTTTTTTAATTTTTTAATATAAATTATTAATTATTAATTTTAATTTTTAAATTAAAATAGTGAATTATCAAACGAAATTTTAATAAAAAGAAGAGAAAATAAAGAGAAACACTTTCATAAGGTTTCATGTTGTGATTTGGGTGAACTCTCTATCTTACGTGGTTGGATAAGCATGAGGCGGGTGTCCGCTTATGTTAATATATTTGAATAATGCTTGGGACCCCTTTTGGGGGTCACCTCCTCACCCCCCTTTGCCACGTGGCAGGGGGTGATTGGTGGAGCAGAAAAAAAAGAAAAAGAAAAAGAAAAGGTAACAATGAGAGAGAAAGGGGGTCAAAGGGAGTGGGGAGAAAAGGGGGGATGAATCATTACTCAATATATTTAGACTGATGTGTCTATAAAAAATAAAAAAATTAATCTAAAGTAAAAAAGTTCACAATTTTGGACGGTTTTACATTAATCATAAATTAGTGGACAAGGATGGGAAACAATCTATATTATTATATAGGTGAGTATTGATTTAGTGTTTAAAAGTGTAATGACTTCTTTTGTTATGTAACAAATTTTTTTATTTTAAAATAAAAAAATATTATTCCAAGACTTGAGTAAGATTTGAATTAAAGACTTTACATTTTATTAAGAATATTCTTACTATTTAAATAACATATATATTACGATATTAATTTTTTTATTATTTCTTTTTGTATTTATTTATCTAAATTACACACGCAACGCACGTACAATCCCTGAGGAGACATATATGTATTGAATTTGACTCCTCGTTTATAAAAATATGTATTTAGATTTTTATTGAACAATCAATGAATGCACGTCTTCATATTTATAATAAAAAAAATTGCATACATTTATAGCAAATTTATCCCAAAAAAAAACTAATAACCGTGTCATGTAACACATAATTTTCAATATTTTTCTTTCTACTATATATTGCGTGATATGTGATTATTGTATTAATACTTAATAGGATTTTTTATTGATAAATCCATTTTAGAGTTGTTGTAACCCATTAAGTTCACAAAGGATTATTATAACCTGATTAGTCCCATCTACTTTTCTTTTTATTCCATCAGGTCCATTTTACTAATTTTATATTTTTAAATAGACTATTATGCCCTTATATATATATATATATATATTGTGATGATACACAAACAACGTTGTCTTTTTTTTTCGTTTATTCTGTTTTGGTAGTTTCTATCTTCACGCTTTTGATCATCATTCTAATTTAGATGGATACGTTTCTATTTTTCATGCTCGTTTCAAGGCTTTGATGTGTTAGGGTTTCATTGTTGCTGTTGTAGTATGATTCGGTGATTTTGGAGTGAAGATGACCGATTGAACGGTGTTCAGTTGTGACATTTTCTGGAGTATAACTAATTTAAATCAATTGTTTTCGAGTTACAGGACGAGTGAAGGATTGCATGATTAATGTTAGTATCATTTTGGTTATGAATACATTTTCAATTTATGTTTTGATTTGTATAATGGATGAGATGCTCTATTTTTTGATTGATATAGATTGGATGCTCTGTTTGTTTAATTATATGCATTTTACGTGGGCCTGTGAAGGGGAGGTCGTTTAGATTATGTGAAGAATGTAGATGTTCTCATTTTACTTTGATATTTGTTTAATGAGGCTATGTGTGTGTAATAACCCTCACCCCTGTTTACCGATAAACTACTGATTACTGCTAAACTGAGACTGAACATGATTAATAATTGAACTGACTGAATTACTGAACTGATTGACTGCGTATGTTAGTTAAATTGCATTTCTATCTGTTGACTGTTTAAATTATCTGTTCATGTTTTATGTCTTAAACTGCAAATTGAAGGCCTTATCGGCGGCCGAATCTGAAATTGATTGACGTTTTATGATCATTAGAATTTATATGATTTATGGCATATTTAATTGAAAAGTGTTTTGATATGATGAAATTAGATTAAATTAAGCTAAATTGCATAGTTAGACTTATTTACTATGGTGCCATTGAGTGGGCCACTTAGCCAACACATACTTGAGCCTTGTTATACATGTAAACAAAACATTTTATCAGCCAAGTTCCTTGTTATTGCCGACTAGAGAGAGAGAATGAGAGGGAAAGAGTGATTTCAATTTGCTTCATCTTGTATTGCTTGAAAATTGAGGAGATTGGAGGAGTTTGTGATCAATTGAGCTTCTAGACTTATATTTGAGAACCTAGGTAAGGAATTTATCCTTTTAATTGTGTATTCAAGTTTGTTCTTGCATGATTCATGAGTCTTTAGTGATCTAAGTCATGAATTAGTTCTAACATGTTGAGTTGTAGCTCTAATCTTGCATGTATGTTTGTATTGTGAAGTTTTAAGCTGTTTTCATGGCAAAATGTTACATGCATGCTCATAATTATGTTTAAGTCCATAATTTCACCTTGTTTTGAAAAGAATCGGCTCATTAGAGCATGTATTGAAGTTTTGAATTGATTTAAACGCATGCATGTTTGCATGTTCATCATGTTCATGAAAATTGGTTTGAAATTGAGTGTTTGAACCACCCTTGGGCTTTGATTTTACAATTGAGCTTTGGAATCATGTTAAATTATGAGTTTTGGAATGTTTTCTGGAAAATTGGCCCAAGAGGATCGAAATTTGTGCATTTGAACTTGGTTTTGAGCTTGGAAGTTCAAATCTGGAAATTCCAGATTTTGAGCTCCCGCTCGAGCAGGGAAAGTGGCGCTTGAGCGGGAAATTTGTGCTCCCAGTACTTCGCACTGTTTTAACGTCCGCTCGAGTGGAATAATTGACGCTCGAGCGGGACCTTGTGTATTACGCTCGAGCGGCTATCAAGCGCCCATCGAGCGTGATTTTCACCTATCCAGTACTTTTGCCCTGTTTTGCAGAACGCTCGAGCGGGAAAGTATACGCTCGAGCGGAGCGGATACCTTTGTCTACATGTCCGCTCAAGCGGGACCTCTGTTTTCTGAAAAATGTTTTAAAGTTCGTCTTTGCATCCTCATTTCATCCTAGGCATTCTTAGGCCTATTTTAAGGCATCTCAATGACGATATAGATGTAGAACACACCGAGGTAAATTAGGGATTAAGTTATTATTTTTTCCAACTGTGTAGCTTAGTGTGTGTTCGTCATATAAACTGGGTAGGGTTGGCGACTAGAGACGCGCTCTAGCTTAACTATAGCCCAAAACTCTGTGAGTAACAACTGTGTAAAGATATGTTCAAAGATGAATATTTTCTGACTGTTAACTGAACTACTTTCTGAACTGTTACTGTCAACTGAATGAATGTATGTCCTATATTCTGAACTGTATTGTGGCATCCTTAGCAACTACTGTTTACTGCTACTGCTACTGTTACAGAGATCTCTGTCAGTTCCCATGTGGAATCACTACTGTTTACTGTTATGATGGCCATCATTGACTGCTCGGTCTTTTAAGACCTACTGTTTACTGTACTGCTATGCTAATGGATGTACCACATATGACTGTTATGACTGAACGATTGAAATACTGATTTAATGAACTATTTTCATTACTGTAAGGACATTCATTCTTAACCTCTTTACGCATTATGTTATTCACTGGGCTTTAGCTCACTGTTTATATATATATATGTAGATGTACAGGCACCAGACCGGAGCTAGGAGCGTGGGTTAGACTCCCTTTTTGTCAAGCCCACCACTATGCCTCACTACGAGGTTCTGAGCCTGTCAAGCTATGGCTTATGGGTGTTTTAATTTCTCTCGTCTGTCTCTGTATATGTTTTGTAATAACTGTATAGACTGATAGCACTGTACTGTACTGTCTAACAAGGATTAGGTCCCTGTTCTGATCGACTGTAAATGTTGTACATACTGTTCTGTATTGTTTATGTATATACGTATGAAAAATCTTTTTGCATACAGACTCACAGCTCTTTGGACATTGTTTATTTACTATTTTGGCTTCCGCCATCCCCCTGTATTCTGTATTATTATCTGACTGTTAAGCAGGCCTTTGGTAATCTCGGATTACTGGCCGGTTACGGTGCTAAACCCATAGGGGCAGGTTTGGGTCGTGACAGAGTGGTATCAGAGCGATACTTAACCATGAGTTATACCGTACACACGTGTCCAAATGAGCCATAGGGTGTCCTAGAAAAGTAATTAGGGCATCACATGAGCATGAAAAGTGTGTGTGGACATGACATGTATATGTGTTAATGTGTTGAAACATATAATTGCTTATGTTTAAATGTTTAAAGTATGCAACTTCCTATATTTATTATTATAATGTTGCATATAGTGAAATGGATAATGCAAGCACTGCTAATGAAACTGAATCCCCTGAGGCAAGAATGGCGAGGTTGGAGAGAATGGTGGAACTATTAACTGCAAGACTAGAACAACAACAGAACCAACAGCCCTCACCTCCTCCTCCGGTACAGCCAGAACCGAACGTTAATGATGGGGATATAATTGCTCTCACTCAGAAGTTCAGCAAAATAAAACCGCTATCTTTTCAGGGAGGCCTTGAACCCTTAAAAGCTGAAGCTTGGGTCCTTGAGACAGAAAAATTGTTCGAAGTTTTTCCATGTTCTGAAGCACACAAAGTGCTATTGGCCACCTTTACACTACAAGAAGAGGCCAGAAGGTGGTGGATGTTAGTCCGCGACACCAACACTGTTATGACTTGGGCTCAATTCAAGGAGTCCTTCTTCAAAAAGTATTTCCCTCAGTGTGTCAGGGACTGAAAAGTGACTGAGTTTGAATAACTGAGACAGGGTACCATGTCCGTTGCTGAATATGAAACAAAGTTCACCGAACTTGCTAGATATGCACCACATATGGTGGACACTGACTACAAGAAGGCCAAAAAGTTTGAGGGTGGCCTTAATGTTGCAATACTGGACAGAATAAATGTTTTAAAGCTACCGAACTATGTAAATGTTCTTGACCGAGCATTAATGGCTAAGTCAAACATCGAAGCGCTGAAACAAACTGAAGCACAAGCTTCTGAATAGCGTGGTAAAAGGCAGGGTTTTAAGTTCAAGAAAGGCAAAAATAATCCATTGAACAAGAAACAGAATACAGGGTCAACGACTACTTCTAGTCAAGGGAACCGTTCTATACCACCCTGTTCTGAATATGGTAAGAACCATAAGGGAGTTTGTTATAAAATATCTAGAGCTTGTTACAGGTGTGGCAAGGTGTGCCACATGGATAAAGACTGCCCCTCTGCTCCGCAGGCCAATAGTAAAGTTGCACCTAGCGTAGCAGCATCAACTGCTACACCAAAGCCTAACCCCAAAGCTACCGGAAAAGAGCCCATGAGGCAAGGCCGAGTGTTCGCACTAGAACCGAGAGACGTGCAGAATACCGAGACCGTTGTGTCAGGTATTCTCTCTATTTGTACTCAAAATGCATATGTTCTGATTGATTCGGGGTCTACACATTCATATGTATCACATGCTTTTTCGCGAAAACTGAATAGACCATTAGAACCCATGAATTATCTGTTAGTTGTATCTTCACCTATCGGGGGATCTGTAACTTGTGCTTATATGTACCCTGCATGTGAAATTATTGTTAGGGATATGCATCTGTATATTGACTTACTGCCTCTGAACATAGATCATTTTGATATTATATTGGGGATGGACTGGTTAACGAAATATCATGTTACCATAGACTGCGTGACGAAACAAGTAGTTTTCCGTCCATCGAGTTTACCTGAATTTGTGTTTAATGGGGTTGGAGTAATACCTCCTCCATATCTGATTTCCTCTAGTACCCCTGTTTACCGATCAACTACTAATTACTGCTAAACTGAGACTGAACATGATTAGTAATTGAACTGACTGAATTACTGAACTGATTGACTGCGTTTGTTAGTTAAATTGCATTTCTATCTGTTGACTGTTTAAATTATCTATTCATGTTTTATGTCTTAAACTGCAAATTGAAGGCCTTATCGGCGGCCGAATCTGAAATTGATTGACGTTTTATGATCATTAGAATTTATATGATTTATGGCATATTTAATTGAAAAGTGTTTTGGTATGATGAAATTAGATTGAATTAAGCTAAATTGCATAGTTAGACTTATTTACCATGGTGCCATTGAGTGGGCCACTTAGCCAACACATACTTGAGCCTTATTATACATGTAAACAAAACATTTTATCAGCCAAGTTCCTTGTTATTGCCGACTACAGAGAGAGAGTGTGAGAGGAAAAGAGTGATTTCAATTTGCTTCATCTTGTATTGCTTGAAGATTGAGGAGATTGGAGGAGTTTGTGATCAATTGAGCTTCTAGACTTGTATTTGAGAACCTAGGTAAGGAATTTATCCTTTTAATTGTGTATTCAAGTTTGTTCTTGCATGATTCATGAGTCTTTAGTGATCTAAGTCATGAATTAGTTCTACCATGTTGAGTTGTAGCTCTAATCTTGCATGCATATTTATATTGTTGAGTTTTAAGTTGTTTTCATGGCAAAATGTTACATGCATGCTCATAATTATGTTTGAGTCCATGATTTCACCTTGTTTTGAAAAGAATCGGCTCATTAGAGCATGTATTGAAGTTTTGAATTGATTTAAACTCATACATGTTTGCATGTTCATCATGTTCATGAAAATTGGTTTGAAATTGAGTGTTTGAACCACCCTTGGGCTTTGATTTTACAATTGAGCTTTGGAATCATGTTAAATTATGAGTTTTGGAATGTTTTCTGGAAAATTGGCCCAAGAGAATCGGAATTTGTGTATTTGAACTTGGTTTTGAGCTTGGAAGTTCAAATCTGGAAATTTCAGATTTTGAACTCCCGCTCGAGCGGGGAATTCGTGCTACCATTACTTCGCATTGTTTTGACGTCCGCTCGAGCGGAATAATTGACGCTCGAGCGGGACCTTGTGTATTATGCTAGAGCGGCTATCGAGCGCTCATCGAGCGTGATTTTCACTTATCCTGTACTTTTGCCCTGTTTTGCAGAACGCTCGAGCGGGAAAGTATACGCTCGAGCGGAGCGGATACCTTTGTCTTCATGTCCGCTCGAGCGGGGAAACCTACGCTCGAGCGGAACCTCTATTTTTTGAAAAATGTTTTAAAGTGCGTCTTTGCATCCTAGGCATTCTTAGGCCTAGTTTAAGGCATCTTAATGACGATATAGATGTAGAACACACCGAGGCAAATTAGGGATTAAGTTATTATCTTTCCCAACTGTGTAGCTTAGTGTGTGTTCGACCTATAAACTGTGTAGGGTTGGCGACTGGAGACGCCCTCTAGGTTAACTGTAGCCCAGAACTCTGTGAGTAACAACTGTGTAAAGATATGTTCAAAGATGAATATTTTCTTACTGTTAACTGAACTGCTTTCTGAACTGTTACTGCCAACTGAATAAATGTATGTCCTATATTCTGAACTGTATTGTGGCATCCTTAGCAACTACTGTTTACTGTTACTGCTACTGTTATAGAGATCTCTGTCGGTTCCCATATGAAACTACTACTGTTTACTGTTATGATGGCCATCATTGACTGCTTGGTCTTTTAAGACCTACTGTTTACTGTACTGCTATGCTAATGGATGTATCACACATGACTGTTACGACTGAACGATTGAAATGCTGATTTAATGAACTATTTTCATTACTGTAAGGACATTCATTCTTAACCTCTTTACGCGTTATGTTATTCACTGGGCTTTAGCTCACCGTTTATATATATATGTAGGTGTACATGCACCCGACCGGAGCTAGGAGCGTGGGTTAGACTCCTTTTTTGTCAGGCCAACCATTGTGCCTCACTGCGAGGTTCCGAGCCTGTCAAGCTATGGCTCAGGGGTGTTTTAATTTCCCCCGTCTGTCTCTGTATCTGTTTTGTAATAACTATATAGACTGATAGCACTGTACTGTACTGTCTAACAGGGATTAGGTCTCTGTTCTGATCGACTGTAAATGTTGTACATACTGTTCTATATTGTTCATGTATATACGTTAGAAAAATCTTTTTGCATACAGACTCACAGCTCATTGGACATTGTTTATTTACTGTTTTGGCTTCCGCCATGCCCCTATACTTTGTATTATTGTCTGACTGTTAAGTAGGCCTTTGGTAATCTCAAATTACTAGCCGGTTACAATGCTAAACCCATAAGGGCGGGTTTGGGTCATGGCAGTGTGGGAAATATAATTCAGAGTATATATAACAATGTGAATGTTCACATCTTGTTAATACGATGTTATGGAGGGTTGCTTGCATGTTGTGTAATGTCACCTTATTGTGGTGTTGTGATTTTGAACTTGTAAAATGTTTTATGTTGTGCAAGGATGATAGTGGTAGTTTTCACTATGGATTTAGAAGTGGAACTGTACACATAGACATTTAGTTTGCACAATGTGAATGTTCATATAGTATGGATTATTGTATGTATTGTTGTTCGTATGATTGTTACGTGATTGTTGACTTTTGTTTTGTTGTGTTTTTATAGAAGATAGATACCTTTATGATGTTGGTGTGCACACATGTTACAGTACAATTGTAATAAATGTGGTTCATGCATTGTGTTATTCACGTTTGGCGGAGCAGTTGTGTGAAAAATGGGACGAGTTGTCTGCTTGTTCTATTTCATTGTTCTGTTGACTACTTGGGATTAATAGGTGTGATTTGGACAATGTCGAAGAATTTTAGAACATGTTATTGCTTGCTAAATCAATGGGGTTACACCATGTAGAGGTTGTCGTTGATTTGAAACGTGATATTGGTCAGTCGAGTAGCTCTGGGTCGCTGCATGTGGAGGGTGAGGAAGAAATTGATGCACTTTAGAGATTTTGCCACCATAAGAAGAAGATGTTGTTGTCAGCCCCTTAGGCAAATGGCATTACGCATGTAGGACAACGATTTGTTGGAGGTGCACAAGAATTTCATGATGTTTTATGTAAATATGCAATCTAATGCGGGTTTCAGTTTATGAATGTCAAGAACGAGACAACAAGGGTTGCTGCGGTGTGTATGATGCGTGAGGAGAGAGGTTGCTTGTGGTCTATATATTGTAGAGCACAATGAGCAAATGGTTTTTTCTATATCAAGAGGTTCAGTGATGTACATAGTTGTGGTACGGATGTCCGAACATCAAAGAATCCGAGAGTTAGTTCTGATTTGGTGTAGAGTACTATTTCTAAAATTGTGAGGGACAAGTCGTTGACTTGGCCGTGTGAGGTGGTGACTATTTTGAAGAGGGATTATAGGCTAGATGTGAGTTACCACATGGTATGGTTGGGCGTAGAAAAAGCAAAGGCTATTATTCATGGAGATCACTCATTATCGTTTGACCAGCTGCGGTGGTATTCAAATGCTGTGATGCGCTACAATCCGGGAAGTTATGTCAATATTGATTATAACGCAAGTAGGCAATAGTTTTGTTATTTATTTGTGTCATTCGCTGCGTGTATTTCTAGATACAATTCTTGTCGGCCTTTGCTATTCCTAGATAGAACATTCCTTAAAGAAAAGTACAAAGGTCAGCTACTTTCAGCAACGATGAAAGATGAAAGCAATGGTTAGTATTTTTTTTAACTGTTTATCTTTGTAAATATTCACATTGAGTGACACAGTGTAGATATATGACTGACCATTACACAGTGTGAACATTCACATGACCTGGTTGCTTTATAGTGTTGCTATACACTACTTGTGTTAATATTTACATTGGAATATTGTGATCAGTTGTTTAATGGTGTTGTGTTGTAAGTCTATTTCCTGTTGCATTTACGATTGTTGATTCAGAGACCACGACCAATTGGTCGTGGTTCTTGGACGAACTTGGGAAGGTTGTTGATGGTAAGCGTCAGATTACTTTTATTTTAGATCGTAATCTTGGTCTGTTAGAAGCTATGCCAAAGGTGTTCTTATTGGCTCACCATGATTATTGTTTACAACACTTGAAGAACAATTTAAAAGACCAGATGAAAGGAATTGATAATGGATTTAGGGATCACCTAGTTAGTAGTTTGGGTAACTGTACTTGCGAGCCAACTATGGTAGGGTTCCATGAAAAGCTTGAGAAATTAAAAGAGGCAGGTAAGCAACGAGCACATAATTTTTTCAAAGACTTGGCACCTGAGCACTGGGCGAATTCATACTTCAGATAATAGTAATTTCCTGATGTATTCCATTTGTCAAGTTTAGAATAGTAGCGATGTAAATTTTCAGTTATGTTTTGTGGCAATGTGAAATTTCATATTCAGTTTCGAAGAAATTAAATTCAGTATTGTACAATGTTTGTGATGTTGTGCAGGGGCATGCGTTATGGGGAGATGACATCTAATGCGGCAGAGTCATTTAATAATTGGATTAAAGAAGCACGCAATCTTCCTATCACTCAAATGGTGGACACAATTCGTACTCAGTTGATACGGCAAATGTCTGCACGGCGTGACCAAGAAACAAGTGGAATGAGGTTATTTGTCCTATATTTGAAACAATGCTTCTTGATTCATTCAATGACAGCAGGTCTTGGCAAGTTAGCAAAACCAATGAGGATGTGTTTGAAGTTCATTTGATACCATCTCTTACAATTGATATTGCAAGGCATACGTGTTTTTGCTTCAAATAGCAAATCAACAGATTCCCACGTGACCATGCTGTTATTGTTATTCAGAAAAGCCGTTACAATCTCAACGATTGTGTGGAACATTATTTTTATTTAGAGACATATCGTGCGGCCTATTTAGGTGTCATATTCCCTATACCCTCGGTGGAAAAGTCGCCTTTTGATCCCACGAACTTCACTATATACCCATGTCACGACCCAAACCCGCCCCTATAGGTTTAGCATCGTAACCGGCTAGTAATCATGGGATTACCGAAGGCCTCTGAGACAAATTAACATAATGATAGGGGCTAGCGAAAGCAAATAACGAATATACAACGTCCATTGAGCTGTGCAGACTTATATAAGACAGAAAAATTTTAAACTTTTTATATACATATATACACATCATCCCTACGTCATAATATGTATACAGATCAGACAAAAAGGACTTAGCCCCTTTTTGAAAATACACAAGACTTGTTTAACCAAACAAGAAAACAAAACTTAAACTTTAAATCACATAGCGATAATCACTTGACATATCCGGAACCTCCACGGGAGGCACATAGGTTGGCTGGCAAAAACAGATTCTAGGCAGATGCCTCTAAGCCTGGTCACGTTCCTGATCACCTACATACATAAATAATACAGTGAGCTAGAGCCCACTGAATAATAACAGAGTAAAGGGTTTTAATGAATGAGTCCGTACAGATTCAGAAATCATAATTCAGTTTCGTATCAAATTCATAATTTGTCCAGATCATATACAGAAATCATAAGTCATACTTAAGCATACATGATACATCCACTAGCATTAGCAGAGCAGATACAGAACAGATACAGACATGTGAGGGTTACGAATAACCAGTTCCATAAAGGAACCTCCAGATCCGGGTAACAGAGAATAAACATGCTGAGCCCCCATGACAGGGCCTCCGGTACGGCTAACAGAGTGCAGGCAGATTAAGTTCCATGATGGAACCTCCGATACCGGGTAACAGCCAACAGATATCACATGATGCTAAGGATGTCACGAATATATATCAGAAATTGGACAATCATTCATTGTACAGAACATATCATTTCAGAAAACAGATCTTAATTCATCACACAGAAAATAAATACAGTTGAACATAACTTTACTAAGTTATTACTCACAGATAACTGCAGAAGCAAATCAGACAGACTGGACATATCAGATAAATCAGGCAGACAATGGCGCGTGACCTAACACAAGCACGTAACATATACACATTGAAATACAATATTACTTCCTTGATCAAACTTGACTTTTCTAGTCTTTTTCGGTCTAAATAGTCCGAAATTCTACTCCGCTTATTCTTACTCATTCAAATAAACCGGGTTCTTATTTCACATATTCTTTCATTACTAAGTCTTTCTTTTCCAAATAGATTGATCTTTTAAACATGCATGTAACCCATTTTATGTTTAGAACCCAATTTTCTTCCCTAATTTTGAATCCAATTCAATTCCTTCATCATTTTACTAATTCTTCTTAAATCATGAAATTGAAATTATAAACTCTTTTAAAGAAATATTTGCATATATGAAATTAGGATCAAAATTTCTGATTTTATATTTTTCCCAAGCAAATCATAATTTAATTCTTGAATTACTCTAATTTAGATTTTTATTAATTTCCTTCATATCTAACCCAAATTTAAACTTATCAATCTTTTACACATGAATTAAATCTAAAACCTTGAAATTCCAACATGCATGCAAGGATGAGTTTCAATTTGTGAAGAATAATAGAAATCAAACTCTAACTAATTAATTTCCAAATATATATCCATGATCTTAAAACATAATTCAAAATTTCTTCATCTTCTTGCTAATTCCTATTAATTACATGATTTTGAGTCTAATTCCATCTTTAAATTCAAGTGTGATACAAAGATTCTACAACAATCAAGGTTAAAATCCTTGCCTCTAACCTTCCATGACTGAATTTCTTTTTAATTCCTTGAGTTCTCTCTTTTATCTTCATTTAGATCTCATAAACCCATTTCTCCAAAGCTTTTTCTAGCATAAAAGTTGGACTTGTCTCTCTCACTCTCTCTCTCGGTTCTTCTCTCCCTCACCAAACCGTACTCAACAAAAATAGTTTCTGAAGAAGAAAAGGAGCAAGCCCACTTTATCACTTAAAATTGGCACCACAAATACCAAACCCACTTCCTGATTCAACACTATTCACACGTGCACAAGGTTCCAATATTAAAAGATTAGAAGGCTCTAAAATTAACTAAATTACTAATTTATGCATTGACTTAATTAAACCCCACTTTTATCTTAACTAATTATAATTAACACTTGATTAGTACATAATTTAATTAGTCACAACTAATCAAAATCTCACATAATTTACTCAGTCTAATATGACTTCCATTAAAGCTCAGTTAATTATATTTAATCTTTACCATTCTGAATCTGATTTTTAATCAAATTCCCAAAATGTCCCAAATATTAAATTAAACTTATTTCCATCCTCAATTTTGATTTTCCAAATCATTTAGGCCTTCAATTTTTTATTAGACACCAAATCTTCGTCAATAAATTACATATTCAAATTAGACACCCCATAACTAATTTAATTTGTAATAATTACAATTCTCAATCTTCATAATTTAATTAACTTGATTAACTCCAATTTGGATCTAATTAATTGAATCTCAATTTTACTAAACTGGAACGAATATTTAATTAAACTTTCAAATGGGTCCACAATTAAGATTAAATCGATTCAACTTCTTAACTTCACTTCCTTAAGCCATTTGGACCCTCAATTTCTAATTCCAAAATAAATCTTTAATAGAATCATATACGAGTCAGATCCCACAATCCTCATAAATCCCAAATTAAATTATAATACTCGACAATTAAATTTCAAATCCTCGTAATTAATCAAGTACTAATCATTATACGTGATGGGGTCGTTACAACCAACCAACAGTGAAAAGACCACCCGGAATGCCAAAAAAGAATAAAATCCCATCAAGCACTACAAGAAATGCCACTTTTGGCGACCAAAATATTGGTCGCCAAAAGCCCCATTTTTGGTCGCCGAAACAATTAGCGACTAAAATATTTTGTCGCCAAACTAGTCGCCTATACCCTGTCGGCGATAGTATTGGCGACTAAACTATTTTTGGTCGCTGAAAGTGAATGTTTTGGCTACTAAACTCTGGTTAGTCGGCAAAGGTTATCTTTTGGCGACTAAAATATTAGTCGCCAAAAGTGAACATTCGGCTACCAAACTCTGAGTAGTCGGGAAAGGATATACTTTGGCGACTAAATATTTAGTCGCCAAAAGTGTTCAAATAAAATAAATTAAATTTTCAGCGACTAAAACTTTTTGTCGGGAATAAATTTTAGTCACAACATTACTACATTTAGGGACTAAAGAATTTAGTCGCCAAAAATATTATTTTTCATTTTATTAAACTTTTGGCTACTAACCATTTGGTAGCCGAAAGCCTTCATTTATTTTTATCTACTAAATTTTTAGTCACCAAAAATCTTTAGATTTTTTATGGCTACCAAATATTTAGTCACTAAAAATATTGATTTCCTTTTTAGCTACCAATTGGTTAGTCACTAATAAATTCACTTTTTTTTTTTTTCACTACTAAACATTTAAGTTCCAAAAACTTTATTTAGTGTTTTTTTATTATAATTAATTTATTCACAACCTGTATTTATTTCATGCAACCTGCACCCTGTATTTAAACAAAATAATACATATATCTATTTCTATTTCGTTTCAACAATACAAAAATTTGATCTTTTAACATCAAATTCTATACAAATCAAATACAATCCAACCCAAAATAATAATTCCATACAAACACAAAATCATACAAAAAAGATGTCCTCTGTACAAAAAATTCTACATCAAATGTCATTTACAGAATATTTTAAAGGTGTAAAAAATGCAGATTATAAGCAGCAGGGCCTAGGCATCATATAGTTCTCAACAGCAAGGTCTTGAGAATATTTTAAAGGTGTAAAAACACTAGCCATAAAACGTGGCTCATGAGGCCTTTATTGCACCAGTGTTTTCCATACAAATTAGCACACCACTGTTGAACTGTCATACAGGATACAAAGCAGATTGGCTCATAAGGCCTACAAATACATGGAACCAAAACAATGATGAAGTAGTTCTAAATTTTGCTAAAGGCAATCTTAACCCGATCAATTGGTTTAGGGTGAGGAAGATAATCAATCTTGGCATCTGGATTTATTAGTTCCCACCTGAAAATTCACCAAAAACCAAAAAGAAAAATGGAAAAACAGAACATAGTTTAGAATTATGCAAATTCCATTGAAGCCCAAATACTTACAAGCCTTCAAGCCATTAAAATTTTCACTTACTTGTAGCCGACAACCAAATGGTGCAGAAAGATTGCAAGTTCAGTCCGAGAGAGCATATTTCCAGCACAACTCCTTGAACCCCCACCAAAAACTTGGAAATGTACCAGGTTTTGCCGGTTTCTAGCAAAATAAATATGTTCACATTCAATAGGAATAGCGATCTGAGTAAAATATTTGAAACACTTTTCTTGCCTCTAGGAATTGAGTAATCTACTTTTGAAAGACTATGTACTAACAAAGCAAAGACGTAAAACTTCTGAGATGATAGACAAAAACAAAAGCAATGCCTTATTGCGAGCTTACATTCCATCTATCTGGATTGAAGCACAATGGATCCATGAAGTATTCTGAATTACTATGATTGTATCGAAACCACAATAACAATTTCCAGCCTTTTGGGATTATGAAACCTGCAAGTCTTCATTATGATCACTAATTCTCAACAATTTCATGTGTTTACAAAATTTAGCGGCATACCTTGAAATTCAACTTCTTCCGTCACCTGAGCGAAAAAGGAAGGGTGAAATGTTTGTGAGTCTCAAAGTTTCTTCCACCACCTATATGAAAGGTGACAAATGCATAAATGATTCAACTTGGGCAACTACACAAAATTATTTGAAGCTGGTTTTTCTTCTATTATTTTCTTCATCTATTATCAAGAAAATGAAAGAAAAAACACAGCACACAGGATACAATAAAACCCATCATTGTTCTTTACTGAGACAGTGACAAGTTCAATCAAACTTGGCAAAAAAAGACCTTGTTTGTGTATTTCATTTCAGAAACATCACTGCCTGTGATAAATTCCCCGTTCTTCTTCCCGTTTACAGCCATATTTTCCTCCTGCCAATCACATTGATATTTTCCTACTGCTTCAACTATATCACCACCACCATCATCAACATGTTTCTCCGTTTTCCTCTTTATATTAGCTGAAGAAGCTTGAGATGCCACGGCTATGCCTGCATTGAACCATGTTCAGATGAAAAATTTAGAACCATTACTGCTAGATCAAATCCCAATCAGGTGAAGTTAATGAAGATAATCCAACTTGATCACTTACATATGGAATCAAAAGATATTCGCTATCTCTCCTTTAATTGCATTAGAGTACTTCCATAAATTCCATTTTAATGCCTTTTTTCCCAAGTAGCTGGAAATTATGCTAGAATGATAATATGTAAATGCGTCAATTCAGGCTTTAATTGTGGCTTGCACTGAACAGTTAAGTCTTTGACACCTATCTGCAAGATGCTACAAACTTTACCAATGGACTATGGATTGGTTACATTTTGCTACATAACCAATTGTCCAAAAATCTTAAACTATTCAGAATGAGTCCATCAATGTAAATAAGCTAACACCCTCCCTCATGTGTTCCCATCTGGCAGGTGGAGAGGGAAGTAGACAAAAACATAAACTAAACTAAACATAAAGCACAAACACGCATAGAGTGGTGTTTAATAATAACAACAACCTTGATTCTCACATAAAAGGGCCAACCTATGATATCAATTGGGTTCATAGTCCCCAATTATATCCCAAGACCTCACATGTAGACTTTCAATGTAGAATTCAACACACTTAGATGACTCAATATCATTACAATCTTGCCCCTTATCCCCTACCGTCCTCGCCAAAGGCCCAAATTTGAAGAATAAGATAATTCTTAAAAGTTAAAACAATGTAAGTATATTCTAGAATATAACTAAAAAGTCTCATCGTTTAGTACCTCTTCAGCAGTTCAAAACACCAGCTACATGAAAGGAATGAAATTCAAGACCCAGCCAGAGTTACCTTCCACGAGAAAACAAAAGTGGACACACATAGAGGACAACAGTATCGGTCTGCAAAATGATGGTAATACAATGATGCACTTAAGTCTATGAAACATTAAAGAACAATGTGTTTGGTAATATAACCCAGAAAACTAAATCTACTTGCAGATATCATCTAAAATTTATAATTCAATATCTATGTGAAGCATCCTCCACTCCACCTCCCATCTTTTCTTTAACACAATACTGCAAGATGAGCAAAGTACTCATGTGGACATATCAAGAAAGGATCGACTTCAAGCTCTCCCCCTACTTTTCTGGGTTAATCCATTCAATTTTAGACATGCTCAAGTCCTAGCTCAATCATTAGGCATCTGTTATCAATGCTTAAAAGATTACCAAGTAGAGTGACCAAGCCTTGAGATAGTTAGAACACTGGCACTAAAACAACTTCAAATCCAACAAAGTAGTATTAAATTTTTGTTCCTTTATTTAGCCAAAAATTCAAGCTTATCAGAGTGATTTATGCAACAAAATCTTCTCCTTCACTTCTCCATTTATTTAATTTTTTTCTCTTCTCTAGAGCATATTTAGGACACATTACATTGTTAGAAACAGAGAAAGAAAGAGAATTACATACCTTTTTGCTGATCAAATCTCAGATACGGAAGATCAATGAAGATGGCGAAGACTCACTGTCATTAGGGTAAAACCAAAATCAAAGAAAGAAGGGGAGAGGCAGAAATCAAACCTAGCGAGTGCGAGTTCGAAGGGAGCACATTCAGAGCATTTTCGATCTGGATACAAAACCAGTTGCAATCTTGCAGAAACCCACTCTGCACTTAAATCATTAAAATCAAAGAGGGATCAAGACCCATTACAGAGAGACACAGAGAGAGAGAGAGAGAGAGAGAGGGGGGAAGAAGAGATTAGGGATTTTTTGGGTTTGAGATTAGGGATTTTTTTTTTGGGAGGGGGTGTGGAAGCGGGAATGGGAAAAAAATAAAGGGGGGGAGCGGGAATGGAAATCAATTTAGGGGGGATGAAAAATAAAAATAAAAATAAAAAAATAATTAAATAAATTTATTTTTTGTTAAAATATATATATTTTTTGTAGTTAATGAATTTTTTTAAATTTTTTTTTTTTTTTAGTTATTAAGATTGAAAATTTATTTGTTTCATTTTTATTTTAATGAAAAAAAATATTATTATTTTTTATTTTGTAGAAGTAGGGGTAATATATATTTTAATAAAAAATATTTTTCACTAATATATATTTTAGTGGTAGTGTAAATGGAGTGACAGGGATGAAAGAGAGGTAATGGTAGTAGTAGTAGCAGTAGTAGTAGTGGTGGTAGTAGAGTGGTGGCGATAGTAGTAGTAATGGTAGTCGTAGAGGTGAAGTAGCGACAGTGGAAGTAATAATGGTGGTGGAATGGTGCTTGCAGTAGTGGTGAAGGTGATAGAAGAGATGGGTGGTGAGAGAGAGTGATAGACAGAGAGACACAGAGATGAGGGAGAGAGTGATAGACAGAGAGACACAAATATAAAGAGAAGAGAGATGAGCGAGAGAGATAAAGAGAAGAGAGATGAGTGAAAGAGACAGAGAGAGAAAATAGATGAGAAAAGAGATGAAAGAAGAGATAGATGAGTGAGAGACACAGAGATGAGGGAGAAAGTGAGCAATGTGAACACAATGGGAGAGAGAGATAAACAGACAGATAGACACATAGAGAGAGAGAGAGAAGAGTGAGAGACAGACAAACAGACACAGAGAGAGAAAGAAAGAGAGAAGAGTGATAAGTGAGAGAGAGATAAAGAGAGAAAAAGATATAGAGAGAGAGACAGACAGAGAGACGGAGAGAAAAAGAGATAGAGAGAGACATATAGAAAAATAGAGAGAAACAAGCGATGAGAGAGATATATAGAAAGAGAACGAAAAGAGATGAACGAGAGAGAGAACAGAAAAATAGAGACATAGAGAGAAGACAAATGAGAAAGATAAAGAGAAGAAAGATGAATGAAAGACACACAGACAGATAGACAAACAGACAGAGAAAGAAGAGAGATAGAGAGAGAGAGAGACAGAGATAGAGTGATGAGCGATAGAGAGAGATAGACAAAGTGGTTGCTAAAAGTGTATTTTCTTATAGTGGATCGATAAATCGAGAAGGAGCTCGATAAATAGAGAAGATGAGAGTAAGAGAGTGAGCAAGACGAACATAGTAAGAGAGAAATAGACAAAGAAAGATAGGCGAGAAATGTTATATCAAAAGAGTAAGGCGACATTGTTTTTTTTTAATTTCTTTTGCGACAGAAAAATACTGTTGAATTTATTCAAACCATTTTGTGACTGTATATATATGAAGCTATCTCAAAACCACAATCACTATGCTAGGTTAGAGTTTTCCAAAAACTCTTTTGAGAAAATTATACTTCTTGTTTTTCGTGTTATATTGTTTTTACTGAATTTTTTTAATATTTTAAGTATTTTTTAAAATTTTTAGACACACCTAACATAAATGCACCTAAAAATTTAAAAATTTGTAAAAAAAATATTTTAAAAATTCACTAAATACCAAAAATACAAAAAAAATACAATAATTCAATACCGTCGCAAATGCTCTCATTTTTTGAGACGGCAAATAGTGCCGTCGCAAATGCTCTGCTTTTTTGAGACGGCAAATGGTTCCGTCGCAAATACTCTGTTTTTTTAAGACGGCAAGTGTGCCGTCGCAAATAGTTCCGTCTCATATACCCACTTTTCTTGTAGTGAGGAATGAGAAGGAGTTGTGTGTGAGAGTGAGATGAGAAACGGAGAAGGGTTAGGGCAAAATTTTGGGGGGAATCCCCAATTTGAGAGGGAATTTCAAATTAAGATAAAATTTTGTGAAAATATTTGCTGCTAATTTTTTTCGAGATGTGAAAAATAGATCAGGCTTGTTAAATTAATATTTTTTAATTTTATTTATTGTTTATACTTTTTACTTTATTGGAGTTTTATGACTCAGTTTGTGAAAAAAAAAAATTACAAAATTTAGAAATATTTAGAAATATTTAGAAAGTATAAATTTAAAAATAAGTCTTACAAATCAGATTTATTTACTCATAAGTCATGAGCGAATTTTTTTTACACACTTAGCCCTCGTTTTGATAATGAAATTTTTTTAAAACTTTTTAAACATATGTTTTGTGTCTGTAAAATGATTATTTCATTAGTACTGGTAATAATATTGAAAAATTTATTAAAATGATAAATAATTGGGATATTTTGTCTTTTATTTGTGAATTTTGATTTATTCTTAATTTATTAGTGTTATTGAAATATGATGATGTAAAAAGTATAAATAGTTTAATTGTACTTTTTAAAAATAATAAATTTATTATTAAAAATTAAATTCATCAGACTGACTTGTAACTATGTCTTTAAATTTTTGCAATGTAAAACTATCGACAAACAGCCAATAACAAGCTGCCCATTTTAGCATACCTTTCGCGTGAGGGCCCAATTATTAAAAGATGTGTTCAACCATCAAATGAAAGCCGACTACTTCTTCCATCTAAAAATAATAATCTATTTTCAGAATTTAATTTCTTTTTATAATACAATTATTACATTTTAAAAATATTAATTTTTCAAAATTACCTTTTGATAGTATATTTTTTTAGACATATCAATTGTCATAATTGTACTTTTTGTATTATTAATGGATTTAAAAAAAGGACAAAATAAGAAATTCATATTATTTTAATAATTAATTTTTTTTAAAAATTAATATTTTGAGATAATAAAAAAAATAAGATATTAATATTTTTGGATGGTAGGTGTACAACCTCTTAATAAAAATAATTAATTTTTTAATTTTCATTCGGCTACCAAAAAATTTAGTAGCCGAAAGTAGGTATTTGGCGACTAAAAGAAATTTTGTCGCCGAAAGTTGACATTTGGCGACCAAAAGTTTGGTCGGGAAAGATTAAAAATTATTTTTTTTATTTTCATTCGGCTACCAAAAAATTTAGTAGCCGAAAGTAGGTATTTGGCGACTAAAAGAAATTTTGTCGCCGAAAGTTGACATTTGGCGACCAAAAGTTTGGTCGGGAAAGATTAAAAATTATTTTTTTTATTTTCATTCGGCTACCAAACAATTTAGTAGCTAAAGGTACCTCTACGGCTACTAAATTTTTATTTAGTCGCCAATTGTCATATGTTTAGCTACTAAAAATTGTTTTAGTCGCCAATTGTAATATCTTTAGCTACTAAATTTTTTTTAGTAGCCAATAATCAACATTCCCCTACTAAAAAAAATTAGTAGCTAAAATGTTGACTTTTGCCGACTAATATTATTTTTGGTAGCCAATTCCGTGACTTTTGGCGACTAAATTAGTTTTGGTAGCTAAAAGTGGTCGGCAAAAATGTTTTTTCTTGTAGTGAAGGGGTGAGAAATTAAAGCAAATAAGGTGCGGGAGATGTGATAAGTTGGGAAGCCATAATCGAAATTCATGCAAGGAGCCGATATAGGATGTACATTTTTCATTTTAACATTGTGTTTTACATGGGATTCTTATATTGATTTTTGAAATAAAATTGTGTTATGTTGGCAAACATTATGTTGCAATAAGATTACGTTGTGTTGGCAAACTTAGTATGAGATTTGTGTTTTTTCTTCTTCTTTTTTTGGGTACCAAACTGATATTTTGTTGATGTTTTAATGATGAATATATGATGTGAACATTCACACTTGCGTAAAAGAATCATATTATATGAATACTCGCACATGGGTTGAACTTTTTTACATTATTGTTGTCAATATTGACATGAATATAAACTGTGATGTAAACTTTCACATACATACAGATTGACATGGTGTGAACATTCACAACTGTTATGAATAAGAACAAATATGAATATTCACACCTGTGTATGTTATCTGTAATGATGTCATGTAGACAATGTGAACATTCCTGCACAAAATATGTGTATTATAGAACAATCGGGTTCAAACAATTGCATAAATTAACATAACAACACCAAAGGTAGATCAAAATTCACAAGTGGCTTTTTTTCATTAATAGATGTCGTATCACTGATTTATAATTAATTGTTGTGTCAAAATGTCAAAGCAATTGATATTAACATTCACATCGAGTGTTGGTTAGTTTGCAGGTGGACACCCCCCACATATAGGTTTTAATGACGCTCTGTTTTCTTATGATTCAAAAAAATGTGTACTAATAAGTCTCATAGTCCACACCATTTAGAACTAGTGAGGCTACCAACAATTTCTTCATGGTATATGTGCGCTCGCGTGATGTAACATACTGCAAGTCCGCAGTCCACCTTGTAAATGCAAAATGGTTATGATTAGCACTTGCCATGTATGTTTGCATAATGGTTATGGAGGATTTGTAAAAAATGTAGTGAGGCTTACGAGTCGTCACCCAGCCAAGGACAGACATCAACTGATATGATTGGTTGTGATGGATATTGGCCTGCTAATTTAGTCCATAGCAGTGATGACTCGCCAATAACGCGCACAATGTTCTCGATGTACTTTCTCTATGTAGGGAATTTCACATTAGGCACTAACGAATACATGTGTATGTATATTCATTTTTGGAATTTAACACGTGACAACAATTCATATTTGTGTATAATAAGAGCCACTTACAACTTCCTGTGCTTGGTCGATATGCGAGTCATGTATGTCTGTCCTTGGGCGTAATGAGTTATAATGCTTTCACAAATTGTCTTTAGTATCATAAGTGACTATCATCCAGTAGAAGTGATGATGCAATGGGAATAGTAGGTATCTCTCTCCTTAGTAGTTTTTCACATTTGCATTAATGTGTTTACTTCTTTTGCGAGGATGGTACTCTCATATCATTTTTTGTACACACTGACAAATAATTAATGGACTGTGAAGTTTCAAATTCACATTAGCAAAAATGAAACGTTAGATTTTACCAAACACATGCTCGTGAAGATGAATGACGCTTCATTTGAAGTTGGGTTGACCACCTCTTGTTGTTCATGTAATAGTTCGGCATATGCATCTATGAGCTGCGCAAACATAGGGTCGTATTATATTATTTGTGGTGGGTGAACAATGTGTGTCTGTGACTATGGGCGTGTGTCTGTGTGTATATGCATGAACAGTGAATCATCTTCGTAATGACATACATTGTTGTGTATCGATTCCTCCTTGATAAGGTTCACAATGTCATCAAAATACACGTATGTAGACTTCGAGTCTCATTTCCACACAAGCAACCTGTGCATTTTAAACAAACCAATATGAATATTAACATTGCACAGTTTTGAACAAATCAAATAAATAAACACAGTGGTAAATATTCACAATTATGGAATGTGGATGTTGACATTAGGTGTTCATACGGTCACTTACTCATCGCCTCCACTCTTTTGTAAAGCCTGGACCTTTTGCTTGTTGTGTTTGGACATCATGCACCAGACTTTAAACTTGTTAGTCAAGGTTAATAATTTTTTTTGGTGCTTTGCTAGTGGGTGTTTGCCTACATCTTTAACAATGTTGACTGTATGGGGCTGTTTTGGACCTCGATCATGCTCTTTTTTTTGGCCAGGTAAGTTTGGATATTGGAAGTCAAGCAAGCGATGCTCTTTTCGATCTTTCTCCTTGATACGCTTCACCCTAGAAGGTGGGCCGAGATTGTGTTGCATTGAGGCGGGGGGTTGCTTTTGCTCCTCGGCCTATGTGACAATGTGGACTAACTGATCATTGTAAAAGTCCTGAAGAATTGTTTTCTCACATTCTAAATCAATGACCAACTACGTTAAGCGCTTAATTTTTTCATCCTTCTGCTCCATGCACTTTTTTATTTCAGTATTCATGTTGGGTGGGCTTGACTGGTTGAACAATTTATCTTCAAGATCAACTATGACTCTTGCCCTTAACTCCCATGAGAATTGAAGGTGTTTGTATTTTGCTTCCCACTGCCTTATGATGTCCCAAGCCTTCCGATTTTCTTTGACAAGCATATCGATGATGTCGGGTTGGCTTGTGTTTGCTATGACAATAGCTCTTTCATCATGTGGGCTGCTAAAGGGAATGTAAATGTCCTCATTGCTGTCATTTAGCTCAACTCCATCTCCAGAAAATTAAGAGTTGCTGCCACTGTGTTGTTCTTCTATGATGTTAGAGAGGTTGGGAGATGTGGTGGCTGGTTCATAAATTTTGGGCTCCACTTCAATGTTGTAGGCCTGAACTTTTGTAATTCTGTTGGGGTTACAAAGAGTTCGTCGGCATTAACCTGAAATGAAAAAGTTATGTTATTTAATGTATATATTTGGGTGATGTCATAATGTGAATATTTTCATCAACAGTTGAAGGTCATACCTCATTAAAACCAATATCAGCCAAAGAGGTGGATTTCATCTTTTTCTATAAAGCAATCAGATCCCACTTGACACAGCGAGGAATGACATTGGGCTTGTGAGGTTGTAGGATGGTTATGTGCTCACACAACCAATACTTCAACAAAACAACAAAGACATATGTTATTTAGCCTTTGCAGAGTAATGTCAGCATATGTGAACATTCACAACAGTGGTATTGTTGTGAACATTCACAGTAGTATATCATGAGTGAATATGAACATTTATATCAGTGGTACAGATGTAAACATTCACATCTGTAAAACATAAATGCATATGGACATTTACATCAGTGGTACAGATGTGAATGTTCACAGTTGGCATAGATGAACAACACTCAAGGACACGTAAATGTTATTATTTGAGAACACGGGTATTTACCATCAATAACATGACACAGTTGGTGACTTTTGCCGGCTTTTTTTCGTTTCGAGAAATTGAGGATGTCATCGTTGTTCTAATTTGCTTGGCCCAATCATATTCTTGCATGCATTCCAATGGGACCATATGTGCGTAGTAGCCCCATCCTATTGTCTCACCGCTTGTCGAGAAAAAAAGTTTTTGGCAAGCATACATGCAGACTAGTCGGGCGACTTCTTCGTTGTCATCTTTCTTTTTGCCTTTCAATGTCTCGGTCAAAAGGGTGCGTATCCATTTTAAAGTCAACTGGCTGACATTTTTGCACCTTTTGTTTATAATGCCAATCTTTGGTTTGATATGTCCATTGGCTTGGTGCCACAGTCCACACCAAAAATCAGCTTAATGTTGTTGTCGTGTATGTTCATCTTCTTCTCCCTAATATAGAGGACATTTTTTGAAGCTTTGTACATTTGTAGGACATGCACAACAATATCATCGTACTTCATGCATTTGTCAAGATCGATCTCACCGTTTCTCAATACATCTAATAAATGCTAGAAAGGCATTTGTCGTAGGCAGCTGAGCTGTGCTTGTGTGAATTTGGTGCTTTTTATTAATTTCACCAGTCCAGTCATGTTAGATCTGTAGTTGACACGCCGCATGTCAACATTGTTGCTAGTATTTGCTTGTGGGTTTTCTTTCTTGACATGGTACTCATCTCTTTTTCTCTTTGAGATTTTCTTCTGTGCAATATCTGCAAAATAAAACATTAAAAAAAATTAAAACAAGGCTCATGTGATTAGCATAATGAAACAGATGTGAACATTCACAGCATTGCCATAGATGTGAATGTTCACAATTGTGTGCATAGGTGTGAATGTCCACAATTTTGTGCATGGATGTGAATGTTGACTGTGTCAGTACAAACACAATATGCATAATGTGTGAGTATGTACAAATCAGTGTATGTTTATACAACCATGAACAACATTCAAGAACATGTGGATGTTAACACAAACATATAAAAGGATGTTGTGAACATTTACAGTACTAATTTGTATGACAATGCACATTCTTACTACAATCATGTAATGCCAATTTTATAATACAACCTCAAAATTGAAATACAATTTCAAACATGGAATAACAAAAGTGATATATTTCCTCTAAACACAGTAATTAATATTCACAAAGTGTCTAATTAATTTACACATGTAATGAATATTCATAACATAATTATGTATCACAATAACATCTGACACAAGGAATTTTAAATGTGAATGTTCACTACGGCTAATAACAACAATTTGATAGAAGGGGAAAGGATAGTGTCAATATTCGCATGGACCGTATTTCATGCCATTTTCATGGAAAATAATCAAGAATTGAAGGTTCAAGTTATTGGATCACCATTAACAATCAACAATACCAACAAGACAAGCATTCACATAAGGGAAAAAAATAACTACAATATTACAAAATAATGATTGGCCAAACATTTTCAATCCATGTGAATGTTCACAGCTTTCAACAGTAACAACAATATTATCTGAAATAATTTGATTGTTTAAACATTTTCAATCCATGTGAATGTTTACAGCTTTCAACAACAACAACAGAAACAATTTGGTTTGGCCAATCTTCACACAAGGAATTTTAAATGTGAACGTTCACTACGGTTAATAACAACAATTTGATAGAGGGGGAAAGGATAGTGTCAATATTCGCATGGACCGTATTTCATGCCATTTTCATGGAAAATAATCAAGAATTGAAGGTTCAAGTTATTGGATCACCATTAACAATCAACAATACCAACAAGACAAACATTCACATAAGGGAAAAAAATAACTACAATATTATAAAATAATGATTGGCCAAACATTTTCAATCCATGTGAATGTTCATAGCTTTCAACAATAACAACAATAATATCTGAAATAATTTGATTGTTTAAACATTTTCAATCCATGTGAATGTTTACAGCTTTCAATAACAACAATAACAACAGAAACAATTTGGTTTGGCCAACATTTTTTCAAATCATTTGAATGTTCACAATTGTGAACACAACATAATGGCAACTGTAATGTTTTTGGGTAAAAAAATCCATATAATTAGGGATTACGATTGAGGGGTTCAAATTAAAGATTAGGGCATGAACAATATGGACTCCTATATATTGTATGAATAGAAACATGGGACATTTGTGAAAGTTCACAATGTTGTTTGTTGAAAAAGAGATTTAGGGTTTACATACAAGAATGATTAGATTACTTACGTTTTTTGTCCATTTCGACGGTTGTGTTGTCACAAATTGTCGTTGAAGGTGATATTGACGAAGATAGACTTCATGGATGTTCAACAATGGTGATTCCACAATTTTGGCGACTGACGGCGTAGAGATAACGAAGAAGATAATGAGACGATGAGAGTCTTCTGGGTGTTGAGAAGATATGGAATATGGCTTTGGATTTTTAGAATGGTGGAGATACTGTGCGTGATTTCTTACAAAAAGAGAGGGGAAGAGAGAGACGGTTATTTGATTCAAAGAAAGGATAGGCGTGTATTTGTTTGAGGGTTTTTTTGGTCTTTTAGTATGAAATGGTACCTAATGGAATACTATGGGTCTTATGGAATAAGACTCTTAGATAATGAATTTACTGAAAAAGCTCCCTAATAAATATGAGTGATAAGATTTATTTAACGTATGTACAAATTGTAGTAAGGTCATAACATTGTTGAAAAAGGAAAACTTCCCAAGTGCAATAATATTGTGTTTAGTTTCAGTTTTTTGAATTTAATTTTTTAAAAATTAAATTTTTTGTTTTTCGTTTTTTTTAGTGAATATTTCTTAAATTTTAAGCATTTTTTTTTTTACTTTTTTAGATGCACCTTACTTAGATGTATCTAAATAGTAAAATATTTGTGAAAAAATATTCAAAAAAATTAATAAATACCCAAAATATGAAAAATGTATTGAATTTTTGTATTTTTTGGTATTTAATATTTTTTTAAAGATTTTGTCACAAATATTATACTTTTTAAACCTCCGTTTGGGAAGTGGTTTGACTTTTTGACTTTTTGGCTTTTTGGCTATTTTAGCCTGGTTTGGGAAGGATTTTTTGGCTTTTTGGCTTTTTTGACTTTTTTTGTGAGAGAGAATTGTAATGATTATGGGTTGGATTTGATATTTTGTTTTTTGTGGCTAAAATAGCCTATTTTGTTTTTTGTGGCTATTTTAGCCAAAAAAGTCTGGCTTTTTTCTTCCCAAACGGAGGCTTAAATGTATTTATATTAGGTATGTCTAAAAATTAAAAAAATTACTTAAAATATTAAAAAAATTATTGAAAATATTAAAATATAAAAAATAAAAAAGTAAAATTTTTTAAAAACTATTTTTTAAAAACCAGAACTAAACAAGCTGTGAATATGAGTAAATATATTGGTACCCCTATACAAGGAAATTCTTTGTATAATAATTTTATTAGAAAGATAAAGACAGAATAGGAATTTATATTCCTTGCCTTTGCATATTAATAATATAATTAAATTATATTGACTCTCTTAAAATTTAGAAAAAAAATATAATAAATCTCACAATTTTGACATAATTACACTAATATCTTTTTTAGTAAGATTAAAAAAAATTAAAACTAATGAATATTATATGAAGACATAATGATATATAAAATGTATATTTTAATGTAAAAGTGATAATAATATTATTTTTTATTTATACAATTAATAAATTTATAATAAAAAAATCAAGTGTATATAAATTAAAATCTTAAAAAACTAAATGTAATTATACTTAAACTTACAAACATGTATTTTTTTCTCAACTTTAAGGAGGTCAGTGTAATTTAATTACATTTCCATACAATTCCTTGTTGTCCTCAGTTGAGAATTATCTTCTGACAAGAAGTGCTCAAAAAAATGCGTCTGGATCCTCTAGAGTCATTTCCTGAAGTGATCCTCTAGAGTGGTCTTTTGTGGCCTGACACATGTCCTATTGATGAAACCAATGGTTGAGATGATCCCTCTCCAAAACGACGTCGTTTTGGTGGCCAACCCAAATTTTTTTTTTTTTCTCAGTTTGCAGATTGAGAGGGAGGATGAAAGAGAGCTGAGGAAATAGAGATTTTGCAGAGATTGATTTTTTTTGGCAAAGATCTAATTTTTTGAAATCTCTATGTCCCCTAGTTTTTTGATCTCTATTCTTCAAAAAACTCACTTTAATCTCTATTCTTCAAGAAGCTTCAAGGACAGATTTTGCAGAGATTTTGATGGGTTTGAGAGATGAAGAAGAAAATGGGTGGATTTGCAGAGAAACCCACATGAAAATTGATTTGGTGTCATCCATGGCCATGAACTTCCTGAGAACTATAAACAATAAACAACCCAACAATAGATTCAAGAAACCCAGAGAAACCCAAAGAACATTTCAACCAATCAAAACATTAAACAACCCAACTATAAACAGACCAAAACAATAAACAACCCAAATCAAGATCCACGAAGAAACCAGTAGATCAAGAACGCCAATACCCATGAAGAAGAAGAAAAAGAAGATGAGAGTGAAGAGATGGAAATCTGAAACACAACCCTTTTCTTTCTCTCTCTGTCTCTATGTGTCTCTGTACTGCTTCATATGAGATCTGCAGAAATTTTGAATTAAAGCCTTCTTTCTTTTTTTTTAAATTACTAATCAAAACAATAGTTTTATTTTGAGCCTTTGATCACTCGCTTCAGGGATCACTTCAGAATCCCACTCTAGAGATCCTAATACCAAAAAAATCTGCCAAAAAATCAATATAAAAAGAAGAAGGGTAGGAAAAGCGAATTGGGATCCTCCCCTTCATTTCGGTCCTTCATTCCCTCCTTGCAGGGCCTTCGGGCCCACTTTGAAGCCCAATTTTGATAATCCGAGCCGTTCATATTTTTAGATTTATTCAGTATATCATACCTATAAAAAATCAAGTTGATCGAATATCATAAAGTATGTGTTCGGAAAACTGTTTATTAAAAAATAGTTTGTAGTCCTAATTTTATGAACGCATACTTTCTGATATCCGATCAACTTGATTTTTTACAGGTATAATATACTGAATAAATCTAAAAATATGAACGGTTCGGATTATCAAAACTGGGCCTCAAAATGGACCTGAAGGCCCCTGCAAGGAGGAAATGAAGGAGGGGACTCAAGGAGGGGATCTGGACTCAGGAAAAGCAGGTGTAAGTGTAGGAAAAGCAGGTGTTTCATGGGAATGGTGCAAGAACTGAAACAACGAGCGCCAATGGGAAGAAAAAAGAGAAAGGTAAAAAGATTTTTTTTTTTTTTGTCATGGTTTGATATTGGCTTTTTTAATTGATTTTTTTTAATTTAGAATTAAAAAATTTGTTTAATTTGATTTTTTTAATTTTTATGAGAGAAAAAAATAATGGTTATAATTTAAATGTGACATTTTATCTTATTGACTTATTTAACTTATTTTGTTTTTTTGAACTTTTTTAACCTAAATATAAGTTAGCCAAACAAAGGCTTGTGGGTAGGGATTGAACCTTATCGTCTTCTTGAGAAATTTAATTATTTTGTTTGATATTGAAATTTAGAATTTATTTTTAAAAAAATTCTATATTTTTATTTTTAGTATTTTTTTATTTTTATTGAATTTTTTTAATATTTTAAATCTATTTTTTTAAATTTTTAGATGCACTTAATATAAAAATATACTTAAAAAATATAATATTTGTGATTTTTTTTTAAATCACCAATTACCAAAAATATAAACATATATATACATATAAATTCAGTATATTTTGTTGTATTTTTGTGTATTTATTAATTTTTTAAAATATTTTTTTCACAAATATTTGCTTTTTATACATATTTAAGTAAGGTGCATCTAAAAAAGTTCAAAAAAAGTGCCTCAAAATTTTAAAAATATTCACTAAAAATAAAAAATACAAAATTTAAAAATTTAATTTTTAGAAAATTAAAACCAAATACATCGAATACCATTTTTTTGGTAAAATAAATGTTAATAATTTGAACTAAAACTCATAAACTTGCCCCCAAACTCATAATAATGCCTCCCTTTAAAATAAATAAAAAAAAACATTGTTTAATTTATTTAGGATAAATTATAAATACACATTTGCTTAAAATCGGATTGTTCCTTATAATTTAAAAAATTATAAATATTTCATTATTAAAAAAATTTATTTCATAAAATTAATTAGAAAAATAAGATTTTTAATTAGTTTCTTATATAATAATAAAATTATTTAATTTAATAATTAAGTTGCTGGCTGCAGTTAACAAGTTCGATGGCCAGCCAAGGAGAGAGAGAGAGAGAGGGGGGCTACTATTTCTGTTGTGACAGAGTTGACAAAAAGAAGAGAGAAAAGAAAAAAAAGATAAAAGATAAAAATGAGAGAAAAAAATTATACTTTTATTAATATATTGAGAGACTTATTTATAAGCTCCTTTTTAGATACTTATGCTAAGTTAAGTCCTTCGTAATTTCTTATAGAGTCTCAAGTCCTATTAGATAAGAATGTATTTTACAAGATCCTACATAAACGTAACGTGACATGACACTTACATAAACGTAACGTAACGTGACATCTACATATACGTAACGTAACGTGACACCTATATAAACGTAACGTAACGTGACACCTACATAAACGTAACGTAACGTGTCACGTTACGTTTCGCAAACTTATTGAGTTTTTATTTTTTTAAATTGAATGTGAAAATGTTACTGGCTTATGTTGGTGTCACGTTACGTTTGATATAAATATGATGTATGGTAACATTCAATTTCCTATCATAGATGTCATGTTACATTTATGTAGGTGTCACGTTACGTTACGTTTATGTAGATATGTCACGTTATATTTATGTAGGTGTCACGTTACCTATAGGTGTCACATTACGTTACGTTTATATAGATATGATCTATGGTAACATTCAATTTCGTATATATGGTTTTACTTTTATTTATGATATTAACAACTAATATTAAGAGTAAATATGTCAACAAACTTTCCACAAGACTTATGGGAACATAAGGCTGTGTTTGGTTGTGATTTCAAAACGTGATTCTACACCATAGTTTGAGTATGATGTTTGTTTAGTGTTTTGGAATCACGTTTCAAACACTTTGCAGAGAGCTCTGTCTCTGCTCTGTCTCAGCTACGCATTTCAGCGTTTTTTTTTTTGAAAATTTTGAAAGACGGGACGTCCGACCGGTTGACTGGAATAGTAAATTTTTTATTT